>NC_091252.1:33653103-33955862 GCF_042477335.2 Ovis canadensis | reverse complement strand
TGAGGCCTACTGGTCCAGAGACAAACAGGACCTTAATAATCAATCATTATTGAAAGAAGATAATAAATGACATTTCTCTTATTCTCAAGACATCATTTTAACAGAAACTTTGGAGGAAGGGGTTACTTTATATCCAGAGGGGATAAATTATTATTATTTTTTAATTGAGAGTTAGGTATAAACCCTGAAACTATTACTCTCTAGTTATTTTATTGACTTACAGATGAATGAAGCTTTTCTAAGCCTATTTAATTTGTGCCTGTGCCTTCTCTTTAAGAGCAAGGACAGATAGTGCACATTTCTTGGATATAGCACAAACAGGATCTTATTTCATTTGTTAGTTGAGTAGAAGCTGAACAGAGATTTTTTTGGAGAATATAAAATAGAGTTTCCCACTGAGCTAACCTCATTTTCTAGGATTCTGCCATTGCCCTCACCATATGTCCGGCTGCATTATTATAAAGACATCCAACTGCTGAGGTTATTTCTGTTTCCAGTAAATAGATGCTAGTTATATTTCTAAAATTGTCCTTATGCAAGTTAAATTTTCTTATGAAAGAATTATCAGAACTAATGTACAATGATTTTGATCATGTAAATTCAATTAGAGGAAATGACATATAAAAAAGAGAAGGATGGGGCAGTGGTTAGGGGTACTAGAAAGATAGATTGTAGTACAATATGAATGTTAGACTAAAGAGTTTGGAATTAATTCCAGAGCCATGGAACTCCTTATAGTAGTTGGCGTGAGTCTCTGGATATCATTGCAGATTCAAACTAAAGCCATATGTGAAGGGGTTTTGTGTGTGTGTGTGAGAATTTCTACTGCCAGCACCATTACCAAGCTTCATGTCTGATGTGAGAGAGGAGAGGGGGCTGTCTCCTCTTTAGCCAAAAGATTATTTCATTTCAGATCCTTTGTTTCCATTCAAATAGCCCCTCCATCCATCCTCCTGCCAGCCTCTGTCTGATATATGCAGTTATTGTAAGCCAATACAATAACTTGCACTGGGCTCCTACAATTTTCTCATAAACATAGTGCATGAAAGCAACATAATCTGTTTTTTAAGCATTGTACACATGCAAAGTATACATTAAGAAATGTGTAAGACTAGTAATCAAGAGTTGCAGTTCCAGAGTCACAATGCATTGGGTCAATTTTATGTTCTGATCATTTACTTGCCATGTGACTCAGAAAATGACTTAACCTCCTTCAGTCTTTGTAAAATGAGGATAGTGTATGGGTCTCATATGATTATTTCAAAATGTTAATGAATTAGCAGCTGTGAAGCTCTGATAACCCTGCACAATACAAAGTAATATCTCAATAAATGTCTGAAATATTTTTATAGGTTTTGACCTGATGAGAGTCCTAATCAGTTAATATGCTGCTACTGTTAAGTCGTTTCAGTCATGTCTGACTCTGTGCAACCCCATAGCCAGCAGCCCACCAGGCTCCCCTGTCCCTGGGATTCTCCAGGCAAAATACTGGAGTGGGTTGCCATTTCCTTCTCCAATGCATGAAAGTGAAAAGTGAAAGTGAAGTTGCTCAGTTGTGTCCAACTTAGCGACCCCATGGACTGTAGCCTACAAGGCTCCTCCGACCATGGGATTTCCCAGGCAAGAGTACCGGAGTTAATATGAGTGAATGGAAAAAGCAAGGGCTGTTTAGTCAAGTGAATGTGACTTCAAATCTTGGCTCTGTTGCTACCAGCTGTGTGAACTTGGGCCTCTTTGAGCCCACCTTCAGATCAAAGAATTGCTCAGCAGGCAGACTCAGCCTGCAAGTAACAGAATGGCCTACTTGAAATGGCTTAACAAATGAGGAAAAAAGTACTACCTGTGTAACCTGCAGTCCAAGGGGATGGAGGTGCAGTGTGCCACTTAACTTTTTCCTTACCACTCTTTGGCTTCAGCCTTTCTCTCCCTGTCAATTTTGTTCTCAGTCTGGCTCCTCGCATGGTCCCAAGTTGGTGGCTGGGGCAACTTGGGCAAGATGCTCCCTTTTCCTACCTAAAACGAGAAAGAGAGATTCTTAGCCAATCATGAAATACAAGTTCTTCCTTTTACCCTTCTGAATCATTTTAGGACACATAGCCACCCTGAGACCAATCACAAGAGTCAGAAAATTAGCATAGAATAATTAGAATCTTCCTTTAGAACAGATGAAGATAGAAATCTGAAAAAAAAAAAATCAGAGTTCTATTTGGAAAAATGAAAGGGAAATGGATATTGCATGGGCAACTAGGTATGTTCATCACAATTTGTTTTTAATATTAAATAAGACAATATAGTGTCATTTAATATTAAATAAGATATCATAATGTTATATTAAATAAGATGCTATTTAATATTAAATCAGATAAGTAACATGTATATCATAGCACCCAACTGCAGTACCAAAATGCTAATTCTTCTTTTCTTTCTGTTGTAATTTTCTTATTCATAAACACTTCTTAAACTGAGGCTTTATCTGGCATTGATAAAGTTGGCATTTTTAACTGATTAGTTGAAAATAATGAAGGTGGGGGAGCTGAAGGGAGAGACTGAAGAGGAGTTAGAACAAGTTACCGATTATTATAGTACTTCAGGTAAGATGTAATAAATCCCAAACCATGGAGGAGACAAACTGGAAGATAGTGATAAATGTGAAAATATTATGAAGCTACAGTTCATAGGATTGGTGAGTGACTGGTGATAGGAGATGGATGGTAGGAAAGGATGTGGTTCTAAGGTTTTGAATCTGGTTGCCAGTGAGAATGCCAGCATCTTTAATACAGAGAGAAGAGCTGGTTTAGGGGAAGCAGGGTGACTTTGGTTCATGTTGTCTTTGGTCTTCAAAGGTCTGGCAGATATCCAAGCAGATAATTCATGAGATTATTAATTTAGTGTGGAGGCTAGACCCTTAGGTTCATTCAGATAGGGGTGTTATACGATTGTGGACATCTAAATGAAATGATTAAGCAAAGGAGTTAAGAAATGGCTACATTTATAAACAGGAAGAGAATGATCAAAGAGAATGTCAAAAAACAGATACAATCCAAAAATAGATGCTGAGGGATAACTTATTTCAAATGAAGGGATATTCAACAATGTTTAATGGCACAGATGTTTCAGGAGTTTAAAAACAGAGAAAAGACACAGGACTCAGTGATTAGAACATCAATACTACCTTTGAATAAGCAAATTGAATAACATCAGTAATGGAAGTTCAGAAACTTGTGGTCATCAGAAAAGGACTACAGAAATAGCTGCTCTTTCAAAAACTTGGTGGTAAAGAGAGAATCATGGGGTGGAAAGCACAAGACGCTACCGGATTGAGGGGTGATTTTTGTTTAAATTCAGAGAGAACTGAACAGATCTGTGGGAGAAGAAACAGAATCTGTATAAGAGAAAAGACTGAAGATACAAGAAAAAGGGGCAATGATAGAAGAAAAAGAGGCAATGATAGAATGCCTCTCAATTTTTAAGAACTTACCATGTAGCAGGCACTATTAGTATTCCATTTTTCAAAGGCAGAACCTGAGCTTGTATGACATTAAATAACTTATGCAGGTTCTTATAACTAAAAGGGGTAGAGCCATGGTAGGTGACTACTATGTGACTACGTACTCCCTGCTGCAACGTGATTTCAGCCCCTGGAGGAGGGTGGTTAGGGGTCATCAGATACCAGTGAAGAGAGACATTCACTTCGGCAAAGAGGAGAGGTACTTCTTTTTCACATCTATTTTAAAAAATTTTATTGGAGTATAGTTAATTTGAAATTTTGTGTTATTTTCTGCTACACAGCAAAGTGAATCAGTTCTACATATATATGTATGTATACATATATATATATATATGTATATGTTCTTCAAAATTCTTTTCCTGTATAGCTCATTACAAAATGTTGAGAAGAGTTCCCTGTATAATTATATATATATAATTATATAAAATAGTAATGTAGGACAAAGAGAAAAAGAGAAAATGAAGGTGGGAAAGAATTTGAGATGGAGGAGGAGATTGAAAATTGCAAGTGAAAGTTCCTTAACTTGCTCATCAGAGCCCTGCCTTCAGAACACAAGAGCCAGGCAGATTTCTTAGCTTTAAGAAAATAGGAAAATTTCTAATAATCAATGCATAACTTGCCCTTTCACCACCTCTTTGGCCAAATTTAACAGTTGTTACTTATAAAGTTTCTCCTTAGTAGAGAATGAGTTAACATCATCAAAAAGAATTATAAGAAAGGTATATAAATGGTAAATATAAAAGTTAAACACCTTAAAAATACTCATAGAGTGACTGAGCCCACGAACACTTAGAACTGGTAACCAGTTGTATAACATATATCATTTTACCAGTAGTAGGAAGGGATATTATAATAATTGCTATTTTTTTCATACTTTATTTTACCTAATAACCCTAGTTAGCTGGGCATTTTGGACCATTGCCTCAGGAAAGAGAAACACAGAAGAAAGCAGAGAAAACAGGGTATTAATTCTTAATTTTTGAAGTTTTGAGGCTAGGCCTCTGAAACTGAACAAAAAATTTGGATAATGCAAAATGATGAAAGTGACATAAAGAGCAATAAAATTCTGCCTCAATTTGTCTGCCATTGGTGTTGACAGACATCCGTGACACAAACTGAGATGTGGAGGAAAGATGGAAGGGAAACCAGGAGTAAGGAGATGCTGTGATCCCTGACAGGATCTGGGGGATCCACAGCTGCCTGACGGAGATCTGAAGATTCAAGAGCAGAGTACACTTTTCATGGGTTCAACTCAGAGAGGAACTTCTGGCTTAGTGTATCTATAGAGTGTATGTAGACAGATGGATCCACAATTGCTTTTTTATTGTTTCTTGCATTTAACTGGAGTGTAAGAAAAATTGAGCGACCACTATATGTGGGAAAGCACCACAGAGAAGGAAACCAACTGTCTGGGGGAACTCAGCTGGCTTTCTCCAGGCTCAGAATGAAGCTGCAAAGACAGAAGGACTCCAAAAAGGACTTGTAGAAGTTCATTGAGAGAGAGAGCCAGTTCTGAAGCATGCCAAGAGCAAGAGATGACTCAGGATTCTGACATGAATAGACGATGATGCAGAACAAAGCACCTACCTCCTACCCTGGATGGCTCAGTACTGAAAAAATGATTCCTATACCCCTCCCCACCAAATTCGCCTTGTGGGCATTGGTGAATAACCACAGTGACATACTCACTGTGAGAATACCCATATAGTAACAAGAGAGTCATTCTTTTCATAAGAATATGATTTGATGTTTACATTTCATAATTTCAAAGGGCTAGAAATAAAAAGTGAAAAAACGTCAAAGTGTTAGTTATTCAGTAGTGTCCAACTCTTTGCAACCCCATGGACTATATCCCACCAGGCTCCTCTGTCCATGGAATTCTCCAGGCAAGAATACTGGAGTGGGTAGCCATTCTCTTCTCCATGGGATCTTCCTGACCCAGGGATCCAACCCAGGTCTCTTGCATTGCAGGCAGATTCTTTACCGCCTGAGCCAAAATATGTAGCATTTTACTTCAAATGTCTAATGCTACCTTGAAAGTCAACAATATTATAACCCTTAGTAGCAAAGATGTTTCTAATGTATTAGTATTGCTTGCCACACAAAGTTGTTCAGGAAATAGAAAATCCCTGGGTAGATACATGGATGGATGTATTTTTAAGTGCAAAATGAAAACACGTTTAAAGTTCTCTAAAGTGATCGCCTCAAAAGTCAGGTGTAATCAAGATAAATGGAGAGAATATTTATTTCCTGCCATTTTTGAATTATTTTTTCATTGTTTCAGTGAGTAATTATTTCTTAAGAGAATGTAAATTCTTGAGGGCAGAGTTCGGACAAACCAAAGCAGATCTTTATTCAAGCAGATCCTGAAGGCCAGAGTGATAAATACCCAACCCTGCCCAGTCAGCATTGACAGAAAGAAAGATATTGTTTAAACGGATGAGAGTGAAATTTTGGAGCCAGAAAAGCAGTACAGGAAGTAGGTGCAAAGGCTTAGGGAACTCAGTGGTGCAAAGCTGCTGGAGAATCTCCTGTAGGGAATGCCAGCTGCAGATAGAGACATGGTACTATTGATAGTGACTACACCACACATCTTGTTAGCACACCTATAATTCAAATGCAGAGGAGCCCAGGGTTACACTTTTGAAAGGTTTACTTTAAAAGGAAATTTTTACTGGAATAAAGCAACTAGATTTTGCATATCATTTGATCTAGTATGGTAGAGAGATCCCAGAATTTGGAGGTGGAAGGGCACTGTTTGAAGTCTGACCCAGAGAAAACTACCTCTTAACCCATTTCCTTATGTGTAAAATGAAATTCATTATACTTTTTCTACCTTGGAGCATTACGTAGATGATCAAATACAATAATATATGAGAAAGTATCTTTGAGAGCTTCAAGTGTTATAAAATATTACTTATTATAATTATTTTTGAAGTTGTAATTTTAAAACTATTAAACTCTCCTGCTGCTACTGCTAAGTCACTTCAGTCGTGTCCGACTCTGTGCGACCCCATAGATGGCAGCCCACCAGGTTCCCCCGTCCCTGGGATTCTCCAGGCAAGAACACTGGAGTGGGTTGCCATTTCCTTCTTCAATGCATTAAAGTGAAAAGTGAAAGTGAAGTCGCTCAGTCGTGTCCGACTCTTCGGGACCCATGGACTGCAGCCTACCAAAACTCTCCTAGTTGCCTTAAAAACACAATGAAAAGTACACAGAGTACAGAGAACTTTTCAGAAATCAATGATCTAATCATATGATTACAGAATGCTTTTCTGCCTTTCCTTCTCCTTCTTTAGTTATTCCATTAATCAGAATCCTTTTATGAGTAGAGAGGCTGTGGAGAGAATCCCCAGATCTCTGGAGCTTGACCCACAGGCCATCAAAGTCAGGCCCCATTCATATTTTCAGATCCAGCTCCTCCCCTGTCCTGTTAAACAAGTAGCAACTTGGGTCCCAGAATGAAGTGGGCTAGCCATGCCTCTTTGCCTTTAGCACTTACTCTTTCTTCTTTCGGAATAATACACTTTTTTGGACTCATATTCATTTTGCAAGACCTACTCAGGCATCTCTGAAACTGTGGAAAATCATAGGTTAAATCAACTACACCTGTAATCTGCCTTCACCTCAGTAAGGTCCTTTTAGTTGTTGCTCCAAAAAAACCTTGCTTATCCTCCAAACTGCAGGTAACCCAAACAGAGGGTAGTCAGGAACTTGGAGTCAGCTGTGGCTAGTTAGTCAGCTGTGTCTTCTTAGAACAGAGCCAACTTAAGGCTGGATAGGCCCCTCCCCATCTTCCAACTGCGCATGTGTTAGCGCTGCGCAGTGACCTTTTGAGATCGAAGAGCTGAAAGATCCGCCTTCTGAGTGCAGTTGTTATGGACCAAGAATACCAGAATGGGTTGCCATATCCTTCTCCAAGGGATGTTCACTACCCAGGGATTGAATCTGCATCTCCTGCGTTGCAAACAGTTTCTCTACTGCTAAGCCACCTGGGAAGCCCCTCTGAGTATGGTGAGTGACTCCATTTTTAAACAAGCATCTGGGAAGAAGCCCTTAGCTTTGTAATGCCTGCACAGAATGATAGTGCCTTGGCTTTTTCTTATTTCCAATCACCTTTCTCTAAGCTTCTCATGCTTCTCACACCTCAGACTGCCCTGCTTCTTTATCTCATGAATATCCCCCAGCATGCCCCTCATCTTACCGGAAGTAGGCCTCAGACTTGCGGTGGGTTGATGCAAGCCTTGACTTCTTAGCGTTTGGCTTGATGTGTGCCAGGCAGATGAACCCATTTCAGTAATATATCTTCCTCAGCAAAGCTTTTCTGACAACCTTTATATTTTCCTGCTAACTATGATGCCCACCTTCCTCTTGCTCATTTTTTTGTGTCAGAAAAAGGAGGCCTCCTTTGGAAATCTTTCCCTGCTCTAGTAAGGGTCTGGGTCAGAGCTCCTCTGGAGTAGAGACCGCATTTAGTAAGCTTTTCACCAGAATGTCAGCTCCAAGAGAAGACTTTGCTTTTATTCTTTGCTTTATCCTTGAAACCTAGAGCAATGCCCTGTATATAGTAGATGCGTACTAAATTCCGGTTGCTCAATAGATGCTCTTTTTAACAGGCTCTGGGGAAAACACTGCTAGTTGAAATTCTTGACTTAAAATTTGTTCTTTTCTTTTTTCTTTTTTTATATAAATTTATTTAATTGGAGGTTAATTACTTTACAATATTGTATTGGTTTTGCCATACATCAACATGAATTCGCCACAGGTCTACACGTGTTCCCCATCCTGAACCCCCCTCCCTCCTCCCTCCCAGTACCATCCCTCTGGGTTGTCCCAGTGCACCAGCGCCAAACATCCAGTATCATGCATCAAACCTGGACTGGCGATTCGTTTCTTATATTATACATGTTTCAATGCCATTCTCCCAAATCATCCCATCCTCTCCCTCTCCCACAGAGTCCACAAGACTGTTCTATACATCTGTGTCTCTTTTGCTGTCTCGCAGCGTACTTCCCTATGGTGGTAAAAATAAATATATTGGACTTAAGTGGAATTGTGGACTTTCTTGCACTTTTTTTGTCAAGGAAATAATATTCAAATTCATTGGGAATAAAAATGGGTGAATAAATGGATGAATGAAAATTTGCCCTGTGATTTTACTGTAAGGTAATGATTATTACAGGTGCTCACTGCCATGGTGCATTGAAAGCCATAACAAGGGAGAATGTGGATAGAACAAGAATTTTCTGTTATAGAAGTGAAATAAAACGGTAAAGAGGGAATCATCTTGATAATGCAAGTAAAAAATCATTTAGCCTTATTTAGAGGCATATTCCTAGAAAGAAGTGTTTTACGGTTTTGAATTACCATAGGCAATTTTGTTAACTTTTCACTTTCTATTGTATTTATAAGTTTTAGCTTTAGGGTTAATTGTAAAAACCCTCATGATTATTCTTTTAAGAAAAATGATTCTGTGTCTTATTTGGCTTTTGAAGTTTTGTTTTTAGAGCTATGACCGCGTGCCATGTTGTTGGCTGTAGAGTTGTTGGGACAGACTTGATCTGACTATAAGGCCTGATAAACCCTTTTACCAAGTGCTGGCAATTCAGTTAAATAGCACCTGCTACCGCTCAAAGAGACGCTGCTAAACCGAAATTAATGCTTATGTGACTCTTCCAAGCACCTAATTTCATCAACAAAATTAGATTTCTTGGATGGGTAATTGACACAATCTGGTAACTCAGAGACTTGTCATTAAAAATTAAACATATATGGAAACAATATGAACTCAGGTTCTGCCACCAATCCCTGGCAGTGGAGCATCCAAAGGAAAACTATCTCAAAGAAAGGTCGATAGCAGAATAAATCTCAAAGCAAGGGCCTTCACTGAGTATTCACTGAGTCTCTCTGGTCTTAGTAGAAGATAAAATTCTGATTATTTTTTCTCATTGTAAAAATTGGTTTACATTTGGGAATGTGTAATTTTGCTTAGAAAATATTGAAAATGTTTTTAGCATTTCTAGAGCGGCAGTAATGAATTTAGCTTTACTTTAATAAATGAAGACTTTTTCCAAGTTCCTCAAAAATTCACTACCTGCAAAATTCCAGGAGGTAGTATGACTTTGTTTTTTGACCCCTCAATTTTTTTCTCATAACAAGAATTATCTTTTCTCATGTGAAATTCTTAAGTATGATAAAAAGGTTTGTGCCAGAACAGTCAAGGAAAATCTTAAGTTCACAGGGAGAAAAGTTAGTGCTTTCTTATTCTGTGCCTGCCCTCGCGTTTTTCTCCCATTTCAAGGTCTCTTCACCATACACCTGAAGTGTACCTAGCAACAACATTACTGCTTCTCAGAGTTGCCCCGTCAACCCCGCCTGGTTTATTTAGCCTTTAGGATGTCCTCTTGCTGTTACTTTTGAAACTACTTATTTGGTATCTAATTTCATACTGCATTTATTTTTTTTTAAAACTGATTTTGCTGTTTACTGTATATTTTCTGATTGTTCTCCAGCAATAGCGACTCAATTTGTGATACTAAACATGTATATTTGTTTGCCTGGCTCTCTACCAACATAGGGTTTGTCAAAGGGAAACTCAAAGTTATAAACATCTAGAAAAAGAAACAAAAAGTTGAGCTACAAAAGACTAGTTCTCCAAATAGCATGATGCTGAGTCTTTAAAAAGAAAATACCTCATGAAATTAGGAAGATTTCTGAGTTCAGATCAATCTGTTCAAAGTAGAAAGTGGCAACTTTGTGACATGATTTTTATATTCACAAAGGTCAAAACACAGTTTGAACATATGCTTAGAAAAGAGGGACAGGCTTCTTTTTGCCCGGGAGTCCAGGTTATCTGAAATATTTAGCAAATGGTCATGACTGAGGAAAGGACCTCTGAACGTGAGGCTATCTCGATGGAATCAACCAGAACTGAAGTAAACAGAGACTAAAAAACCCAGAACACTCAAGAACTGTAGGATAGTTACAAAAGGTATATGACATTGTGTGATGTGAATAACAAAAAGGGGAGGAAAAAGGAACAGAAGGAATATTGGAAACAATAATGACTGAGAATTCTCTCCAAATACCAAATACAGATCTAGGAAACTTTGAACACCAAACAGAAAAAATGCCAAAAAGTTACAACTTGTCTGTCTGTATTTTGTTTATAAGTAAAAAAGAAAGAAAAAAATCCTAAAACAAGCCAAAAGAAAAATACACCTTATTTATAGAGGAACAAAGATAAGAATTACAACTAACTTCTCCTCAGAAACCCTGTGTTGATCTCTTTTAAGGCATTATTAATAATTCAGTTGAAAACAAAATTTTGTGGTTTTCTAAGTGATATTAGTTTATCTGATGCACCAAATTAGTAAAAGTAGTTCTGGAAATTCACAATAGTCTATTCATTAGAAAATACATCTAAGACTTGCATAAACTAGAATGTAGTGCTAACATTATTTTTAGAGTGGTAAAATAAGAAAGATCTAGAACATTTTCTATTAAATGTGGTAAACAGTTATCAAAGTTATTATGTCAATCGAAATAGTTCAGAATTATCTTGATATTACATGACATTTTTTCTTATGCAATGAAATATCCATCACCTCAGATATATAGAAGACACCACTCTTATGGCAGAAAGTGAAAAACTAAAGAGCCTCTTGATGAAAGGGAAAGAGGAGAATGAAAAAGTTGGCTTAAAGCTCAACATTCAGAAAACGAAGATCATGGCATCTGGTCCCATCACTTCATGGGAAATAGATGGGGAAACAGTGGCTGACTTTATCTTTGGGGGCTCCAAAATCACTGCAGATGGTGACTGCAGCCATGAAATTAAAAGATGCTTACTCCTTGGAAGGAAAGTTATGATCAACCTAGAGAGCATATTAAAAAGCAGAGACATTCCTTTGCCAACAAAGGTCCATCTAGTCAAGGCTATGGTTTTTCCAGTGGTCATGTATGGATGTGAGAGTTGGACTGTGAAGAAAGCTGAGCACCGAAGAATTGATGCTTTTGAACTGTGGTGTTGGAGAAGACTCTTGAGAGTCCCTTGGACTCCAGGAAGATCCAACCAGTCCATTCTAAAGGAGGTCAGTCCTGGGTGTTCATTGGAAGAGCTGATGTTGAAGCTGCAACTCCAATACTTTGGCCACCTGATGAGAAGAGCTGACTCATTTGAAAGACCCTGATGCTGGGAAAGATTGAGGACAAGAGAAGGGGACAACAGAGGATGAGATGGTTGGATGGCATCACTGACTCAATGGACATGAGTTTGGGTGGACTCCGGGAGTTGGTGATGGACAGGGAGGCCTGGTGTGCTGTGATTCATGGGTTCTCAAAGGTCGTACATGATTGAGCGACTGAACTGAATTTAGAGTCCTTTTTGTCTTATAACCTAATAACTAAGGGCGTTCATTAAATTCACAGGTCAGAGTTTTTTAATTTTTTTATTTTGAGATAATTTTATATTCATGTACAGTTATAGGAACTAATACAGTCCTGTGTACACTCTACTCAGTATCACCAATGGTAAAATCCGGCAAAACTATAATATACCAAGGTCAATCTTATTTCTCTGATTTTACTCATATGTGTATTTAAGTTCTGTGCAATTTTATCACATATGTGAGTCCATATATTCACCACCTTCAAGCTACCAAATAATTCTATTACAATAAGAATCTCTAATTGCTCTCCTCTGATGACAGTACCCCCTTCTTCCTTCATCCCCTTCAATCCATTCCTAATTTCTGATAACCTCTTGCTTCTTCACCACCCACCCCCAGTAATCAATCATAAATCTGTTCTTCAGTTGTATAGTTTGTCTTTTCAAAACATCATATAAATGGAATCATATTCTAGCCTTTGGGGATTGACTTTTTTCACTCAGTGCCATTTCCTGCCAGTTGATCCAAGTTGTGTGCCTCAATAGTTCTTTTCTTTTTATTATTGAACACTGTTCTTTGGTATGGAGGTACAACACTTTGTCTAACCATTCATCTATTTCAGGGCATGTGAGGTGATTCCAGTTTTTAGCTCTTCTGAGTAAAGCTGCTATGAACTTTCATGTATGATTTTTTCATGAGCGTAAGTTTTCCTTTTTCTAGGATAAATGCTGAAGAATCTATTTCTGGGTAGTCTGATAATTGCCTGTCAGTTATAAGAAACTGCCAACTATTTTCTGGAGTGGCTTTACTCTTTTGTATTTGCACGTGTAACATAGGAGCCATCTAGTTTCTCCGCATCCTCTCCAGCATTTGATGTTGTCACTATTTCAGCCATTCTGACACTTGTAAGGGATATTACATTGAAGCCTTAATTTGTATTTGACTAATAATGGCACTGAACATCTTTCCATGTGCTTATTTGCCATCTGTTTATCCTCTTTGGTGAAATGTCTGTTTATATCTTTTGCCCATTTTATGATTAGATTGCTTTTTATCCTGTGAGTTTTAGAGTTCTAGATACTGCTGCTACTGCTAAGTCACTTCAGTCGTGTCCGACTCTGTGCGACCCCATGGATGGTAGCCCACCAGGCTTCCCCATCCCTGGGATTCTCCAGGCAAGAACACTGGAGTGGGTTGCCATTTCCTTCTCCAGTGCATGAAAGTGAAAAGTGAAAGTGAAGTCACTCAGTTGTGTCCGACTCTGTGCGACCCCATGGACTGCCACCCACCAGGCTCCTCCGTCCACGGGACTTTCCAGGCAAGAGTACTGGAGTGGGGTGCCATTGCCTTCTCCGTCTAGATACTAGGACAAGATATTAATATTTTGGTGGATATGTGTTTTGCACATATTTTCTTCCAGTCTGTTGCTTGTCTTTTCATCATTTTTGAATGATGAAAAGCATGTATTTTTGAAAGGAAACATCTTAAATTTTGGTGAAGTCTAACTTAGCAATTTTTCCTTTCATGGATGAAGTTTTGGTGTCAAATCTAAATAAGAATTTCTTGCCTAGTCCTAAATCATAAACATTTTCTGATTTTTTCTAAAAACTATATAGCTTTATACTTTAAAGTGATCCATTTTGAGTTAATTTTGTTTGGGTTATGAGGCTTATGTCAGAGTTCATTTTTTAAAAAATCTATATAGATAAAACTTTTTGCTTTCTATTTTGTGTTGAAGCTGTAGTAATAATAAAAACATTTTAAAGAGCCAACACATATAAAGCGTAAATCTTTTCCTGAAAATACTGTAAATTGACATGCTTATCTTTAAGACAAAACCTGCTGAAGTCATCTCCTCCCTTATATATTTACTGTCCTGAAATCAGGCTCTGTATATTGTAATTTGCGTTATTGTTTTCAAGTTTGGTCCCAATCCAATCTCTAGATTGCCCCTGTGACAATTGTAACTAGCGAATTACAACTGTAAGTAATTTAGTCTCCATTTATCCCCATCAATACTCCTTACATCCAGGCCCAATGGAAAATATTTTACTAAGTGAGCTGCCCAGATGGTACAGTGGTAAAGAACTCACCTGCCAATGCAGGAGACTTGGATTTGATCCCTGGGTCGGGAAAATTTGATCCCTGGGTCGGTCCTTCCTTCCTAGAGAAGGAAATGGCAACGCACTCCAGTATTCTTGCCTGGAAAATCCAATGGACAGGAGAGGCTGGCGAGCTACAGTTCAGGGGGTTGCAAAGAGTCGGACTAAACAACAATTGTATTGAAATTATAATCTTCTACAATTTTTAATACTTAGGAGATTCTTAGATAACTTTCATTACTACCTTGCTTCCAAACCTCCTGAATTTATTAAATTTGTCTCATGTTACTACTACTTGCTGTTCCTTGAATGTGTATTAACGATCTCTTTCTCATTTTTATTATGGCTCTGGAAAACTTAAGAGTTTGCCATTTTTGTTTTCGTCACTCTAACAGCTTCCCTGTTGCCTAACTTCAGAAACTTACTTCACTGTTCAAAGGGAATAAAAAAATTCAGCCTTCAGAATTGAATAGATTCACTCCCTAAGTGAAAGGTGAGAGTGAAGGATGCTCATAGTTCTTTTTGTTTGGTTGCTATTCTAGTTGTCTGCAGAAACCTCTTAGACTTTTATTTGAAACTTTGTCTTCCTTGTGTTTCAAAATAATGTTCTAGTTTAATGGATTATGAATAATAATCTTCCAGAAGATTTATGTAAAAAATATCTATATTCCTGCCTATATATATTGCCTTACTTATCCATTTGAAGTGGATACACTACTGGATCTGATTTTTTTTAATCATAAAATTAAATACTTAATATTTTTACATTGGTATTTAAAACCAGAAGTGTAGTAGTTTCCCATGCCTTTGGCAGGGTTGACCATAAATCGGCCCATACAAATTTAAAGGCAAATAAAACCCATTAAATGCCTCTCCATTCTTAACATTCTTTGCCTGCTAGTGTAATGCTATTCTCCCCTGAGCTCTATCATCTCTTCCTGAATGTATTAAAATATGACATTAGTGTTTTTCTCTTTTGTTCCATTATCAACTTTAGTATCCAGTTTATCTTTTACTACTCTCCCGTATAAGGACTTTGCTCCAGATTAATTCACTGTCTCTACAAAGCTTTCTCTCACTTTCCTTTCATTTTTCTTCCTATTAGTCTACCCAACTGGAATGTATTTCTTTCTTCGCTACAATGCTTTCAGTCTTTGAGAGTAAAATATATCTTTTCAGAAAACTTTTCTGATCATCTTTCAAAGTCCATTCAATTATCCTTCTGTCCAACCATGTGTTCATGCATTGATCCAGTTCTTTATCCAGTAACCCAGCAAGTATCCACAGAGTCCATAATTTTATGTGCTAGATGTTGTGATAAGCTCTTGAGTTAAAAAGACATATATCAGGTATGGTGAGAATATAGACATAATTTATCAAGGAAGTTGAGAGACACTTCACATGGGTGGCTGCTTGAAGGGTTAGGAATGTTTAATGATTGGAAAAGTATAAGGAGAACATTGAGGCAGAGGCAATATGTGAAAATTTGTGAATGTTGGTGAGAGACAGTGAATCTGTGTGATTTGGTGCTACAAGAGCATGAAGTATAATGTGGAAAGAGGTAGGATATAAGGCTGAAGAAAGCTGAGTGCCGAAGCATTGATGCTTTTGAACTGTGGTGTAGAAGACTCTTGAGAGTCCCTTGGACTGCAAGGAGATCCAACCAGTCCATTCTAAAGGAGATGGGTCCTGGGTGTTCATTGGAAGGAGTGATGCTGAAGCTGAAACTCCTTTACTTTGGCTACCTCATGCAAAGAGTTGACTCACTGGAAAAGACTCTGATGCTGGGAGGGATTGGGGGCAGGAGGAGAAGGGGATGACAGAGAATGAGATGGTTGGATGGCATCACCAACTTGATGCACATGAGTTTGGGTAAACTCTGGGAGTTGGTGATGGACAGGGAGGCCTGGCGTGCTGCGATTCATGGGGTCGCAGAGTTGGACATGACTGAGCGACTGAACTGAAGGCTGAAGGAGTCATGAACCGTGTATACCAATCCAAAGAATGTGAGACTTTGTGAAAAGGTTGTTTTATTTGATTTTATTTTTTAGAAAAGTTTGATCATATTTAAGGTATATAATATCATTTGACACACATGTACATAGTGAAGTGGTAACTGCAGTCCAGCTAACTGACATCTTATCCTAGCAAAGAACTTATTACAGTCAAGCTAATTAGCGTATCTTATCCTCATGCAGAGTTACACATTTTTTGTGTGATGAGAACACCTGCAGTCTACTTTCTTAGAAAATTTCCAGTATTCAATACAGTATTATTAACTGTAGTCATATTTCTGTGCATTAGATCTCTGGACTTACTCATTCTACATAACTGCAACTTGGTACATTTTGGCCAACATCTCCTTGTTTTCCCTACCTCCCTGTCCCTGCTAACTACCGTTCTACTCTCTTCTTCGATATATATGACTTTTTAGGTTCCATGTATAAATGAGATCATGTAGCTTTTTTCTTTGTCTGACTTATTTTACTTAGCATGATGTCTTCCAGTTTCATCCATATTGTTTTAAAAGGAAGGAGTTTCTTCTTTAAGGCTGAATGATGTTCCATTGTATATGTATATATATCATGATTATACATTCATTTGTTGATGGTTACCTAGGTTTTTCTGTATCTTGGCTATTGTGGATAATACCACAATGAATATGGGAGTGCAGATATTTCTTAAAGGTACTGAAGAAATATACTCAAGAGAGATTGGTATATACCCAAAATAGAGATCGCTGGATCATATGGTAGTTCTATTTGCAGTTTTTTGAGGAACTGTCATGCTATTTTCCATAATGGCTGTACCAATTTACATTCACACTAACAGTGTACAAGTGTTCCTTTTTCTCCACATCTTCAGTCACACTTCTTTTTTAAATAACATACTTTAAAAAATGTGTTTTTTATTAATAACTTTTCTTTTAAATAATAGACACCCAAACAGGTGTAGTGATATCTTATTGTGGTTTTGATTTGTATTTTCCTGATGGCTAGTGATGCTGTGTAGCTTTTCATTTATCTGTTGGTCAGCTGTATATCTTCTCTGGAAAAGTATTTTTTTTTTTTTATCTTGAGTTGTATGAGTTCCTGATATAATTTGAAAATATATATATAGTATAAGAAGCCCTTTATCCAACATATGGCTTGCAAATATTTCCTCCCATTCCATGGGTGGCCTTTTTAGTTTGTTGATTGTTACCTTTGTTGTGTAGAGGCTTTTCCTTTTGTTGCTTGAGCTTTTGGTAGCATATCCTAAAAATAATTGCCAAGGTTAACGTCAAGGAAATTTTCCTCTAAGCTTTTCTTCTGTTTTATGGTTTCAGGTGTTACTTTTAAGTCTTTAATTCATTTTGAGTTAATTTTTATGTATAGTATAAGATGAGGACTCGATTCAGCTGGCTAAGACCTGGCTCAGCTGGAACTGTCACCCATCATACTATAAGCAGTCTCACTTTGGTTTGGACCTCTTTATTTATGGCACCTGGGTTTCAAGCATGACAATCCCAAGAGAGATTCCATAGGGCGAGCATTCCAAGAGACCAAAGCAGAAATAGAATTTCTTTTTTCTCTTTTGAGAATAACCCGAGGAAGCCACATAGTCACTTCTTCTGTAGTATGCATAGTATACTGGTTGAAGCAGGCTCCGCCCTTCCAGGTTCCAGGGCATGGGGATTAACTCTACAGCTTGAGGAGGAGGAGAAAGTCACACTATAGAAAACAGAAATGGCAGATTTGGGGAAATACAGTCTGCCTTGGTTGTTGTAGCTGCTGGCAGTTTGGGAGGGTTTTTAGTAAAAACAATGTCTTACAGGTGTCTATTCCTAGGAAAAGAAAATCTAAGGAACCCTGAGAGGTAATTTACAGAATACTCATACAACTCAGTGGAGATTACAGTACTGCAGCTTTGTACGTACACATATTTAATTAATAGATTTTTTTCCCTGAGCTCTTGACAACAGCACGAATTACCATTTGTTGCCAGTTTTTCAAATGATGGATTAAGTTGCTACAAATTTTCATTAAGGTTATTATTAATATCTCCTATTACTGCAAGTTTCTAAGTACTTCATTTATAACATCACTGGTGGTTCTTTACTTACATTTTATCAGAGTGGCTGGCTAGAAAGATAGAACATTTGATATGGAATAGAGACAAATGGTGGCAGAAAAATGGATTCTGAATGTTGCTTGAAAAACCACAATTCCCTTCACTGAATTGAGAGTCTAGAATTGGCCGCACTTACTCATCAGCTGTTCATTTTTTATGTTTTTCCCTTCTGGCCCACTGAATAGAAAACAATAAGACTATTACCCTTTTGGAATTTCCTGTTAAAACCAATCCCTTTTCTAAGGTGAATTAGATATACACAGACAAAGTCCTATAATTTTTTTGGTTTCTCTTTCTTTTTGCTCCTATACCTGTTATCAGAATATCATATTTTCTTAAGTCTTTAGTTTTTTTTTTTATAACCTTTGTTGACAAGTTCTTTTCATATCATTACTAATCATGGGGAAATCTACTTAGCTTAATCAATAATCCGTTTCTTAACTTGATTATTTGTGTGCAAAAAAATGGTTCCTGTGTTTAAGGTAGTTTCCAATTTAGTTATGAAAACAAATCATATACAGACATCTATCATAGCAAAAGATAAATGTGTGCAGTGGTTAACATTTATCAGAAATTCTTTTTTTAAAATACTTTTCTAGACCTTTGTGTGAGGCTAATTTTGGGTGGTAGAAGTAAAGAATGGAGTTATATTAAATTTTAAAAATAAAATGAGATGAATTGTATCATTAACAATAAATTATATTTTATCAGCAACAGTACATCCTACTTTAAAAAGTATTTCTATGTTTTCATGATAAAAGTAATGCATATTCATTGTAGAAAATTTGGAAGTAAAAAATATATAAAATTTGTCCATATTGTCCTGTTTCATGGGAAAGTATTCTTAATATTTTAGTGTATTTTCTTCTAGACCTACATGTACCTATGTGTGTTTTCTGTGCAAAAACGTTGGAGTCGTAGTGCAGTGATGGCTGTGGTGGATTGTCAGTCAGCAGCTGATCTCACCTCCTTCCAGTGTGCTTTACTACAGGAGCCAGAAAGCAAAAAGAGTATATTTTTCTAGATGCTCTTGTAGAAGAAATTCTGGATATAAGTTGGTTTTGGCAATGAGATGCTTCTTGTGTTTTGTAGGAGTTCAGTTGGGCAGTACTTTTCTTTCTTGTATTTTGTTCCTGACATTAGCAAACGCAGCTACGGGGATGATTTTTTTGTCTGTTTGTGCTACAGTTGCATTCTAGGGTCTACATGCTTGCTTCCTGGGTGTCTTGGGCAATTTAGTGATAGCAACAGCATCTAAATCCTTGGATGTCAATGATTCTAGAGAATCTCTTGATTCTTCAGCTTCCCAGCCGTGATGCTTAAGTCTGTAGTCAAATTTGGCTCTTTTGTTAATTAAAATGATTCAGTTATTGCAACAAACAAACACTAAAATTTCACTGTTTTAACACTTTTTTATGTTTTTTAAAAATTATTACTTTAAAAATTTTAAATTGAAGTGTAGTTGCTGTACAATATTATGTTACAGGTGTTTAATGTAGTGATTCACAAATTTTAAAGGTTATACTTCACTTATAGTTAATCTAAAATATTAACCATATTTCCCACATCATCCAATATATCCTTGTAGCTTCTTTTATACCTAAGTCTTTTAACACACCTTAATAGTTTTCAAATAGTTCAGTGCCAGTATTCCTGGTTGGCTGACACTTTTCTTCCATTCTGTGGCTCTGGAATCCTCTAGTTGTCATCATCTTTTGTGTTCAAATAGCAGAAAGAAAAAGGGCTTGTGGAAAAAGTACAGTTTCGTCTTAAAATCTCTGGCCCTGGAATGACACACATCGCTTCTGACCATATTCCACTAGTGAGGGCTATTAAGTGACCTGGCTTTATCTACACACAAGGGAGTTGGCAAATATGGTCATTGGACAGTCATTTCCTAGTAACAGCTGTACTGAAGGGACGTGAAGTTTCTACCTGCCACAGAGGCTTATTCTGAGTGTCATTCTTAGACTACACACAATGGAAACCATACCTGCATTTCTTGAAATGATTTTTAGGACTCTATTTCCTTATATCAAAGTTCTTTTTACTTAAAGACAGCTAGAATGATTTCTGCTTTCTGCCACTGAAGTATATGTGTTATTAGTTTTGCATTTTTTTAGTCTTTATATTTCATAAAAATCAATTTCTAATACCATTAACATTTGCCTTTTGGCTCTCAAATGCTGCTTTCATGACTTCTGCTATTTTATATCACAGGGACTTATAAGTCTAGGTTGGGTTTTTCTTTTATTATGAATGTATTTTCTTCCTAGATTTAAATGTTTTATGGTAATTAAAAAATTTTGACAGAATGTGTTTAAATATCATTTACCCTGGAATACATTGACCATTTTTCTTCTGTCATCTCTGGACTTTTTGTATTTTAGGAAACCTTATGCCAACCTTAAATATATTGGATTGTTTCTTTTTCAAAAGACTTAGATTCCTTTGGTGAGAATATCTGTAACGTTGATGTTGATTTCTGTCCTATCTATAATTCTTATTAAATGGAACCTTGTGGAATAATGTTGCTTTTTAATTATATGTATGTATAATTTTAATAAGGATACAACCTAAATATTACATAATAGTGTTAAAAAATGCCCTCTAAAATCTGCTCTTAAACAGTAAGTTTTACTAGAAAGAATAGACAGTTTTGTTGGAAACACTCTAATGTCCATGGTAGAGACCATGTAAATAAACAATGAAACATCTTTACATTAGAAAGTGATATAACTCTTAAAAAGTGTAACAACTGAGAAAACTCATAGTCATAGGAATGCACTTTGAGATACTTTGTTAAGGGATAAACTCAAGTTCCAAGGCAGCTAGACTCATGTACTACATTTTTGTAGAAAGGAATGAGGAAGAAAATGAATTTATATTCACATAAACATAAAATACCTTATGAGGCTTACTTTAAAAATTGATACCTTTGATTCTCCCTCTCTGGATAAACTAGGTGGCTAAGGGCATGATCTGGGGAGAGATTTCTGCATTGCATGCCCTTTTGTACCCCTTAAATATTGAACTATGTGTGAATATAAACTGCCCTCCAAATAAAAAATAAATCCTGTATGGTAACCCAGAGATTATGGCATTCATTAAAGTCTTGATCTGTAATCCCTTCAGTAAAACTTTCTTTTACTAGAAGAAACATTTTACATGTGTATGGAGAGCCTACACTGTATCAGATCTTGGAAATGCTAACAAGAACTGAGACAGTTCTACTTTCAAATACCTGAAAGTCTGGGAGGGAAGCCAGTCACTGTAGTACATGTGGTAAACACTCTGGTTGTTCAGTCACTAAGTGGTGTCTGAATCTTTGTCACCCCATGAACTACAGAATGCCAGGCTTTTCTGTCCCTCACTATCTCACTGAACTTGCTCAAACTCATGTCCATTGAGTTGGTGATGCCATCTAACCATCTTGTCGTCTGTCACCCCTTTCTTCCTGCCCTCAATCTTTCCCAGCACCAGGGTCGTTTCCAATGAGTCATCTCTTCACATCAGGTGGCCAAAATATCAGAGCTTCAACATCATTCATTCCAATGAATATTCAGGGTTGATTTCCTTTAGTATTGATTAGTTTGATCTCCTTGCTGTTCAAGGGACTCTCAAGAGTCTTTGCAGCATCGAAAGCACCAATTCTTTGGTGCTCAGCCTTCTTTATGGTCCAACTCTCACATCCATTTATGACTACTGGAAAAACCATAGCTTTGGCTGTATGGACTTTTGCCTAAATGTTAGAAAATTAGGAGTCAGAAACTTCTCCAGATTTCTAGGGTCGCAGTTTTCTTTCTTGTTCTGGAGGAATATCATGGACTTCTTCCACTATATTAAATATTCCTAAAGAATAGTCATTCCAGCATTTGCCTCCACTGATGGGAAATGTACCACCTTTTGATAGGGCCTATATTATCAGTTCCTGTTCCTCTTTTGGGCCCTCCATCTCACAGAAACTAGACCGAGTGAAGGATGCCAGTCTCCTGACAATCAGCATAGCTTAATGGTTGAGAGTTTGGCCTCAAATTTTGACAGCTGGTTTCACAAATTACAAAGATGTGAACTTGAGTAAGTTATGTAAACTCTCTTTGCCTCCGTTTCTTCATTTATAACAGGAAAATAACAAAAATATCTACTTTAATGGAGTCGATATGAAGGTTAAATGAAACAATTAGAACTTAGAGCAAAGTGGCTGGAATATAGTAAAGAGCTAATAAATACTGATTATTGTCATTTTCATTATTGTTTTCAGGTTTCGTCCCAGTCCAGTCTCTGGATTGCCCCTTTGACAATCCTAATTAGGGAATTAAAGCTCCAAGTAATTTAGTCTTAATTCATCCCTATTAATACTCCTTATATCCAGGTCCAATAGAATATAATTTACTGGGTGAGCTTCCAAAGTGGCACAGTCGTAAAGAATCCACCTGCCAATGCAGGAGACACAGGTTCAATCCCTGTGTTGGGAAGATCCCCTGAAGGAGGAAATGGCAGCCCACTCCAATATTCTTGCCTGGGAAATTCCATGGACAGAGGAGCCTGGCAGACTGCGGTCCATGGGGCTGCACAGAGTCAGACGTACTGAGCATGCATGCCCTTTATGCTGAATAAAGAGAAGGGGAATACAAGAGGAAATGTATTAATTTCCTAATACAAGAGGAAATTAAAGACATTCATGAACAAAATTTATTTTAGACCATTTGCATGAAGAATGTCAGGGGTTCATCTACAGTGAAGAGTTTGATGAAGCTGCGGTCAGGTGACGGTGCTGAACAGTGATTAAGAGCTCAGCATCTGCAGTTGGCCAGAACCTGTTTCAGATTCCAGCTCTGCCTCTCTCTGCCTGCTTCACTTTGGGGTAATTTGATTAATCCAAGCTATGGTTCCTTTAATTATACAATAGGGAAAATAATAGAACCAATATTATGGGATTTGTGTGAACTTTAAATGAGGTAATGACTAAATGCTACTTAGCTGCATGTATCCATAGCACAAGCAAAGTAAGGAGGGGCATTGACTAAATGGGCCAAATCCATTGGAGTAGACATCCAGGCAGAAGGGAGGTAAGAGAATGAGAGGTGTTGAGGGGTCAGAATTGGCCCCATGGAACAGTAGCCCCATTCTTTATTTAACAGTGGGTTCCGGCATACTTTATGTTGAGGACAGAGTAAAAGTCTGCTTGAATGGGAGAAATGGTAGGAACCTTTGTTTTAGTTGGCTTCTACCCCAGGGGCTTCCTTCTTGTACAAGTTCAAAGGAAAAATAGAAGTGTATGAGCAATGATTCAAGCTTTACAAAAGTTGCAAGCAAACCTACATCCTGACCTTTTCCCCTTTTAACACAACACTAATTAAATGATCTTATTGTGGCTGATCTTATTGTATGGCACTTAGGATTTCTAGGGGCCTTTCTCATTTGTTATTTGGTAGTACACATTTTTTCTGACAAACATTATTTTGTGACAGCTAAATTTTTATTGTGCAAATAAGCAAATGAAGGGCACATTTACTATAAATTTGCAGTTTATAGTCTAGCATCCACTGAGGAGAGCGATTTCTAAATAAACCACCACCTCTAACAAAACCTAGAGGTAAATCCTCTGAGAGAGAAACAAGGGGAATTTAGTGACACAGTCAAATCCAGGGCTAAGGGGTGGGGGAAGAAAAAGGTAAGAAGGCATTCCAGGGTCTGAATCTTGAGATGAATAAAACAAAGGGCTGGCTATTCCTTGAGAGGAAGGGGAGAGGCAAAGACACCTGAAGACATAGTGTTTGGAGAAACTGCCAGGATTCAAGTATGTTGAGCAGAAATTGCAACAGGAAAATTGGAGGAGAAACTTGAGGAATCAACAGAAGCCAGATATTGTAGATCCTAATACTTTATGGTAGGAGTTACTATGCCACTGCAGAGAAGCTGGAGATTCACTAAAGATTTTAATCTAACTAGGATAACAAAGTGATGTGTTCTGTTTTTAGCTTTAGAAAGCCCACACTGACACATCTGACCTGAGCAAAAGTAACTTAATTTTATAGCAATTGCTTAGTTTGCTTGCTGCAATTGGAAGAGATGACAAATCAGATCAGTGAGAGCATAAAGTGAAGTCAAAATTATATGTGCAGATTTTGTCCTTGCTTGCTGGCTGAGAAAGTGTTGCATATCAAAACTAAGAGGAAAAAGACTAAGTGATGAGATTAGAGCCATCTGGAAAAAAAAAAAGAGACCATGTTCTAGGGTGCTTAAAGAGAGAAAACATAGAGTTGTTGGAAAAATAAGCTTAGGGGGAAATAATACAGAGCTTTGGAGGAAAAAAAAATCAAGTTTGAACAGAAGTTCAGAAAACAGAATAAAAGCCTAAAGTAAGAAGATAAGATATTTTACTAAATGATGGACATGCTGCAGGAAGTAATTGGATGATCCTAACGTGGAATCAGCCCTTAAAAGAGTCAAAGAAGAAAGGGTACAAAAACACTTTGCCAACTCATATTAAAGCTCAGTTTTTAATTTGTCTCTCCTACAGACTGTGGTATGTGAAGCAATCTAGTTAGACAAAACATGTTCATTATAGTCAGTATAATTTTCCCACAAACAAAAATGTTTTGCTCAATCTGTTAAGTGTACTACAAAATATTGAGCTCTTTTTTAAGATTTCATTTGTACTTTGCTGCGCAACACTTAGTAATGGGTAGAACCCTAAAAGAATTTAGTTCTGATGAGCAGTCATAAATTTAAAGCTCATCTGAAACTAAATTGTTTAGATATTTTTTCTTTACATAAAAGTGAAGAATTTTCAATGGGGCTATCAGTGCTTTCTGATTTGATCCATTTAAGAGTTTTCTGGGCCTCCTGAAGGCATTACGCCTAGTATACCATCTCAGCACAGTAGATATGAGTGGGTGGAGCAATGTGTAGCCACATTTGTTGTGTGGTATGAAAGATTTTAGAAAATCTCAAATTCTCCCTCTTGCCCAGGTTGTCAGTGCTTGAAATTTTATCCTGAGGAATACATTTTTCTTTTTCTTTTTTTGCTTTAGTGTTTTCCAAGCTTTGCTCACCGAAAGCCCAAATACACCTTGTGTTTAAGGTATTTATTAATGCCTATGAATTTAATCATTATGGAAACATAGAATTGTGGAGCTAAAAATAAGCTTAAAGGTTCAAGTTCATCTCTCACAGCCCAGGCAGTTTAGGTAACTTGTTCCAAATTACAATTGTGGACATAGAATGAGCTCAGTTTATATGTGTCATAGTCGGTTGTTTTTACTTAGTGAAGGTGGATCTTTTTTTTCTCTTCCTAAGAAGCAAGGGCCAGTGGCCTGACCATCTTGGTCTTCATATGGGGACAGAAAGGATAGTGGGTGAAGGTAGAGGGTGGAAATGCAAGAGGGATTTCATATCCTACTATCTGGTTGGCTGCCATTGTCCTGTGACTGTGCAAAGGAAAAGGGTAGTTTGGCATACAGTCTGCTAAGGTTTTGAGCCATTTCCTCCCAGATAGAAGTATTTACAGTCTGTCACTTGGGTGTTATCTTTTTCAAAATGGAGAAACTAACTTGTTTGGGACTTTCTCTTACCTTTGTATTAGCATCTCAAGCAACAAACTTTCTCTGCGGCAGAGTTGTTGCGCTAAACACAAGACTTGGGCCATGAAATTCAAGTATTTCCTAGTATTCTGCTCCAGCTGTGTTCTCTGATTACAGAGTTAGTGTTTGGAACTCTTACTCTCTAAATGACCCTTATGTATATTTCATTGACCAGGAAACCTGCAGCTTTCCCCTTACTCTCTTAAAGTGCTATTTCCGTGCTTAGAAAGCATTTCATCCATCAGTGGTATCAATACTTTTCAAGCTGTGAAAGTTGGCTGTCCTAGCTTCTTGCACAAGTAATGAGCATGCAGAGCTGACCCAAATTCTACTCAAGAACTGCATAATATAAGCTAATCATTACATTAAAAGTGCACTGAGTGGTTCTATAATAAATTTTGAGAAATCTACAAAATAAAATGCACACCATGTCAGCTCTTTGATATGCTTTGTCGGTGTTAGGAAAAGCATATTTTCTTTTCATATTTCCTGTTCTCTCCCAATTTCTTTCCTAAATAAGAATTTCAGTGCTTAGCTTAAAAAATATAAATATAAAAAAAGAACAGTAGTTTCTGAAGAGAGTTCCTATCCAAAGAAATAAGTATTGAAGCTATACTATGTTTCTTCATTTTGTGGGCACTCGTAGAGAGTGTGTACAAATACACACACACATTTAATTATATATTGGAACATGATGTACATTTTATTACGTAACATACATTTTTTCCCATACTGGTATGCCATATGCCCTGAGAATTTTCCTGTTTCAAAAAAAGAAAGCTATGTAATCAGTTTGAATGGATATATGTCCCGTGATATAGTTAACTAGATATCTATTGATGAACACTTAGGTTGTGTCGTAAAGTTTTCATTATCACAAGCTATGAGACACCATGTCTGTCCAAGACACACCATTGCAGCATTACAATAAATTGCCACCGCTTTTTTTTTTTTTCCCCTATTTGGCACTTCTTGTATGTGCCATGTATCTGGCTCTTTAGTATCTCTCTGTGGTACCTGGCACAATTAGTATATATTTGAACATTTGTTCAGTTTTTCAATGCAGCGTGTAAACCCCCTACAGAGTGGAATTAGGTCTTCTATTTCTTTAGCCCCTCTCCCTTAATGTACAGACCACTGATATAATAGGAGATCCTTAATTATGGCTACTTATAGGTTGATTTTCAGTTTGATTTGTGGCCTCTAGGTAGTTTCCCATATTCTAGGCTCTTGCTGTTTATCTATTTTTATCCAAAATTATCTATTCTTCTATTTATATACACACACCTAAATACAGTTGGTGATAGACAGGGAGGCCTGGTGTGCTGCAATTCATGGGGTCGCAAAGAGTTGGACACAACTGAACTGAAATACAGGATGGTTAATACAATTAGCTTTATAAACCAATAATGAAAATTTAAAAAAATAGTACTTCCAATGTTCAAGGAACTGTTCTCACATATATTAATTCATATTCAAACATATGAATTCACTTGTTCCTCACAACAGCTCAGTGACATAGGCTTGTTAATAGCCCCATTTATAAGTGGGGAACTTGAGGCATAGAAAGATTAAATTATTGCCCAAACGAATAGTGGCAGAACCAAGATTCCAGACCTGATAACTTGTCTCCAAATCTGTGCACCCATCCATACATGAATTGCTTCTCAAACTCGCTGATGACGTTTGTGGACTTAGTGAACGCCTCCGGTTCAGTGTGTTTACACCATTACCATTACAGAGACTGGAGAAAAGGGGACCTATGAAATAGAAACTTCAAGCACTGTGGTGAACAGGAGGGGAAATGCTTCAAACAAGCTTTTCAGATCTCATGGAAGACGCACCTGGTCCCCAATGTCGTTAGTGCCATAGTTGAGAAAGCTTAGTTAATGTGTGGAGGTGGCCTAGGTTGAGGAAAATATAGTGATATGTGGGCCCAGGTTCACATGCAGTCTCGCTTTGTAAAGTCAGAAACCTGTGTAATGATAGCTGAATGAGCTTAGAGAATATATTGCTAAGAAACTTTTTAAACTAGTAAGATAATTTAGGTTTAATGAGCCCTACTGTCTTCATAAATATCTCCCCCATTCTTTCTTTTAAAAAATGTATTATGAACCTCATCTGTTTAGAGCACTTTAACAGATTGCTCTCAGGAAAAATGTACATTTCTTAAGTGGCCCACAAACTCTGCATGAGCTAGTCCTGACCTCCAGGGATCCTTGTCTTCTGGTCTCTCCACACTAGCCCTTAAGCTCTTCAAATGCATGAAGCTGTTTCTGTTTTGAGTCTCCACCCACACTCCCCTTCCTCCTCCTGTCTAGAGCATTCCTTCCGGCCACTGCACCTCTTCCTATGCCTGCTTGTCCTTAGCTCACAGATTGGTGTCTCTGTGACTGTTTCACTAAAGCTGTCTGTAATCTAAAGTAGGTTCCTCATTTTAGAATATATTGCATTTCTAATCATATATTTTTATGACTTGGTTAATATCTGACCCCCTCCATGGCTTTATACGGAGAAGGCAATGGCACCCCACTCCAGTACTCTTGCCTGGAAAATCCCATGGACGGCAGATCCTGGTAGGCTGCAGTCCATGGGGTCGCTAAGAGTTGGACATGACTGAGCAACTTCCCTTTCACTTTTCACTTTCATGCATTGGAGAAGGACATGGCAACTCACTCCACTGTTCTTGCCTGGAGAATCCCAGGGATGGGAGAGCCTGGTGGGTTGCCGTCTGTAGGATTGCACAGAGTTGGACATGACTGAAGCGACTGAGCAATAGCAGCAGCATGGCTTTATAATCCATGAGGGGGAAAAATTGATGATATTTTGTCTTCTTTTTTAACTTCCCCCAAATATTGATTGCTTCATGTGTACATATTTACTGGGATGACAAATATATAATCTTTTTTTTAATGTAAGAATAGGTAAATATGAGTTCTACCCTCTTAACAAATTTTTAATTGTATAGTACAATGTTGTTAACTGTAAGCACATTGTTGTCAGCCAATCTCTAGAACATCCTCACAAGGCTTCTGCACCATGCAGCACCAATGTCTAACTTAAAATCTGCTCACAGTAGTTTCTCAAATATTTATAGAATAAAAGAGACTTCCTTTGAGTCATGAAGGAAGATGATATCTCTGTCCTTTCCCCATTCAGCCTCCTTGACATCACTACAATTTACCAGTGCTCTAGGACAGGAAGTTTCTCTGTTGGGTATAAGGAGCAGATGTCTTTACCAGTGGCCTCATTCTTTCTCTGAGGCAAAAATAGATAAAAATCTAAAAGGAGAGAGCATTTGTTCAATGCTGTGGGTTCAGCTTGGAGTTGATGTTTCTTGCTGCTGACTTGTGATACAACTACATCTAGCTAGAAGTGCTACTTCTCTGTGATAACAAGAACAAAAAGGGCATACCAATTTCCCCCCAAAGTTTAGGATTAGAACAGCAGAGCATCTCTGCTTGAACTATGCACTGGGTTGAAGAAAAACAGTCCTAAGTGATACTCACAGTTCAAGTGATCTTTGATAGGAAGAGTTCTGTGAATACCAGTGTCCATGTAAGTTCAGGATTTTGATTGGCAAGGATTTAAAAAGAGCTCAGGACCTCAAGAAATTATCTAGTCTATGTACATCCATCTTGAGGCAAATAAAGCTTTATTAACATCTACAAATGGAATAACCTGGTTAGCAAAATGATACTCTGATTGCTGTAGCTGGGTCTGCCTCCCTGTTTATTATCAGCACATCATCTTTCTGTTCCAAAGAACTAAGACTGACCTGTTTTTTAAACTAAGAACACTGAGTTCTTTTGAGTAAAATCATAAAGATGTTTTCCTTTTTTATTTCTCTGAATGTCTGACCTACATTTTATCTTTTTGTTATCATGTAAAAGAAAGACTGTATTCTAGTTATGGTTTATTATAAGAGGAGATTTTGTCTCAGTGTGTAGATATATATGATCTTCAGTTTCTACTGGGTCAAGGTATCCTGCATATAATGAAATGTATTCTCATGGTGAAAATCCTTTTAAACAGATTTGGTTCAGATACAGAATTTAATTTTATAAAATGGATAAACTAAATCAATAGAGAGGTCAAACATTTTTTTATCACTATAATTCTTTCTTTTTGAGGTTAACAATAAGGTTATCCTAATGGCTTTAGTCTCCAATCCAGGAAACTACAAATATTTCTTTTTTAAAAATGCTAAATTTGAGATTTTAAAAAATATAAATTCCTGTTAAAGTGTTTCTGCTTTGTTGTGGTTCAAATCTTAGCCATTTAACATCTCAAATTCAGATCATGTATTTTATATATTCATTATTGTGGATAAAAACAATGATTCTGATTCAAGGATACTTCCATTATTGATGACAAGAAAAATTTTTCAGAAATAATCAAATTGCACATTGAAATAAATATAAAGTAAAATTTCACTGGTTATTCTAGTTATTTAAAGCATGGCATAAATCAGTAAATATGTGTTGTTAGCATCAGCTTTATTGCCATTATCACTTTGAACACTACTATTGTTATCACTACTATACTTATCATTATTGTTATGAAGTTTACCTTTTCTTCTTTCTCATCCTCCTTTTCCAGTTCATAAAATCAGGCTAACAAAATTTTCCAAATACCTTAATATCTACTTTAGGAGAGAGTTAAGAATAGACAACATAATTTTATAAGTTGAGTCATTCTTCTAAAAATTTTAAAGCAGGTTTTCTTAAACAGGTTAAGCATAATTTTTCTATATTAGTTTTCTGTTGCTGCTTAACAAGCACCACAAACTTCATAGCTTAAACCAACACACATTTATTATCTCAGTTTCTGAGGGTTAGGAGTCCAGGCACGAGTTAACTGGGTCCTCTGCTCAGGGTCTCCCAAGGCTGCAGTCAAAGTGTGTGCAGAGCTGTGACATCATCTGAGACTTAGGATTCTTGCCCAGGATTATTCAGACTGTTGGCAGAGTTCAGTTCCTTGCAACAATAGAACTGAAGCTCTGTTTTCTTGCTGGCTGCTGGCTGGAGACTACTTTCAGCTCTTAGAAATAGCAAACATTGCATTTGCATCTTCAGTCTTTCTCATACTGAAATTTCTCTCTTCAAGAAGAGCACAGTCCTCTTTAAGGATTCATCAGAGTAGGTTGGGCCCATCCAGGAAAACCCACTCTTTTGATTAACTCAGAGTTAACTGACCTCATGCGAAGAGTTGACTCATTGGAAAAGACCCTGATGCTGGGAGGGATTGGGGGCAGGAGGAGAAGGGGACGACAGAGGATGAGATGGCTGGATGGCATCACCAACTCGATGGACATGAGTTTGAGTGAACTCCAGGAGTTGGTGATGGGCACAGAGGCCTGGCGTGCTGCGATTCATGGGGTCACAAAGAGTTGGACATGACTGAGCAACTAAACTGAACCAAATCGGAAGAGTAAAATCCCATTATGTTCACAACTCCCACCCACTCTTAGGGAGAAGAGTATGTATACCAGGGAGTGAAATCTTGGGGCCATCTTTTAATTCAGCTTACCACTCCATGGACAGAGGAGCCTGGTGGGCTACAGTCCAAAGGGTCACAAAGAGTTGGACGCAACTTAGCATGTATGCACCATACTTTAACATGCCTGTTAATGTCTTCAGCTCTTCTGTATTAGAAGCTAGGAGCCACATGTATCCATTTACATTGACAAGAATTAAAATTGTATAAAACCACAAATTCAGTTTGTTAGTTGCACTAGCCACATTTTACATGCTCAGTAATTGAATGTGGCTAGTGGCTGCCATGTGGCAGTGGAAAGTGCAAGTATAGAACATTTGTATTATCACAGAAAGTTCTATTAGCAGTGAAGATGCTGACAGTTGGTATGAGTTATCACTTCTATGTAGCATAACTAATAGGACTTTCATTGTTTTAGAAGATTGACTAAAACTGGAAACTTTAGGTATTATTATGCTAGCAAGGGAAGATATGTTTAAAGAGAATATTTTAATATATGTTAAGTCATACAACAGAGGTGGTATTTTTTGATCTTCTCATAGTCTCACCTTCAGGGACAGTTTCTTGGTATTGTCTCTTCTTTTGCTGTGGCTAAGTGCAACAATAGAACATTTCTGTTACCATGGAAAGCCCTATTGGAGAGTGCTCTGCAGAAGCCCATATAAAAAGGATAAAATTAAATCAAATGTGCAGCTACAACAGTCCTATACAATGGAACATTCTCTGATGACAGAAATCTCACAGATGCAATATTCAGTGGTTACATGTGGCTATTGAGCACTTTCAGTCTGTCTGCCCTCCGATGAAGGAGGATAAGAGGCATATGGAAGCTTCCTGATGGGGGAGACTGACTGAGGGGGAAACTGGGTCTTGTTCTGATGGGTGGGGCATGCTCAGAAAATGTCTGTTGATGGGAGGGGCTGTGTTCCCTCCTTGTTATTTGACTTGAGGCCAAACTATGGTGGAGGTAATGAAGATAATGGCAACCTCCTTCAAAAGGTCCCGTGCACACACTGCTACACTCAGTGACCCTGACCTTACAGCAGGCCAGCACCAACACACACCTCTGCCAGAGACTGCTGGACACTCACAGGCAAGTCTGAGACAGTCTCTTGTGGGGTCACTGCTCATTTCTCCTGGGTCTTGGTGCACACAGGGTTCTGTTTGTGCCCTCCAAGAGTCTGTTCCCCAGTCCTGTGTAAGTTCTGGCAGCTCAATGGTGGGTTAATGGCAACCTCCTCCAAGAGGGCTTATGTCATAACCAAGTCTACCGCACCCAGAGCCCCCGCCCCTGAAGCAGTCCACTGCTGACCTGTACCTCCTCAGTTCAGTTCAGTCACTCAGTCGTGTCCAACTCTTTGCGACCTCATGGACCACAGCATGCCAGGCCTCCTCCCTGTCCATCACCAACTCCTGGAGTCTACTCAAACTCATCTCCATTGAGTCGGTGATGCCATCCAACCATCTCATCCTCTGTTGTCTCCTTCTCCTCCTGCCCTCAATCTTTCCCAGCATCAGGATCTTTTCAAATGAGTCAGCTCTTCAGATCAGGTGGCCAGAGTATTGGAGTTTCAGTTTCAATATCAGTCCTTCCAATGAACACCCAGGACTGATCTCCTTTGGATGGACTGGTTGGATCTTCTTGCAGTCCAAGGGATTCGCCAGAGTCTTCTCTAACACCACAGTTCAAAAGCATCAATTCTTTGGCGCTCAGCCTTCTTTAGAGTCCAGCTCTCACATCCATACATGACTACTGGAAAAACCATAGCCTTGACAATACAGACCTTTGCTGTAAAGTAATGTCTCTGCTTTTTAATATGCTGTCTAGGTTGGTCGTAACTTTCCTTCCAAGGAGTAAGTGTCTTTCAATTTCATGGCTGCAGTCACCATCTGCAGTGATTTTGGAACCCAAAAAAAGCCCAAAATAAAGTCAGCCACTGTTTCCCCATCTATTTGCCATGAAGTGATGGGACCAGATGCCATGATCCTAGTTTTCTGAATGTTGAGCCTTAAGCCAATTTTTTACTCTCCTCTTCCACTTTCATCAGAGGCTCTTTAGTTCTTCACTTTCTGCCATAAGGGTGGTGTCATCTGCATATCTGAGGTGATTGATATTTCTCCCAGCAATCTTGATTCCACCTGGTGTTTCCTCCAGCCCAGCATTTCTCATGATATACTCTGCATATAAGTTAAATAAGCAGGGTGACAATATACAGCCTTGACATACTCCTTTTCCGATTTGGAACCAGTCTGTTGTTCCATGTCCAGTTCTAACTGTTGCTTCCTGACCTGCATACAGGTTTCTGAAGAGGCAGGTCAGGTGGTCTGGTATTCCCATCTCTCTCAGAATTTTCCACAGTTTGTTTTGATCCACACAGTCAAAGGCTTTGGCATAGTTAGTAAAGCAGAAATAGATGTTTTTCTAGAACTCTCTTGCTTTTTTGATGATCCAGTGGATTTTGGCAATTTGATCTCTGGTTCCTCTGCCTTTACTTTTTTATTTTATTTTTATTTATTTATTTTTTTATTCCTCTGCCTTTTCTAAAACCAGCTTCAACATCTGGAAGTTCACGGTTTACGTATTACTGAAGCCTGGCTTGGAGAATTTTGAGCATTACTTTAGTAGCATTGCTGGCATAGTGAGTGAAGCACCTTGACAGTGTCATCTTTCAGGATTGAAATAGCTCCACTGGAAATCCATCACCTCCACTAGCTTTGTTCATAGTGATGCTTCCTATGGCCCACTTGACTTCACATTCCAGGATGTGTACCTGCTCAGGAGACATCCAAACACAGTTCTGTTTCAGTCTTTGTGGGGTCTCTGGGGCCTACTGTGCACAAGGTATGTTTGAGCCATCTGAGCTTCTCTGGCGGGTATGGGGTTTGATTCTAAACATGATTTTGCCCCTCCTACCATCTTGCTGGGGCTTCTCCTTTGCCTTTGGACATGGGATATTTCCTCACAGTCGCTCCAGTGCTTTGCAGCCACCACTCCACGAACAAAGCTAGTGGAGGTGAAGGAATTCCAGTTGAGCTATTTCAAATCCCGAAAGATGATGCTTTGAAAGTACTGCACTCAATATGCCAGCAAATTTGGAAAACTCAGCAGTGGCCACAGGACTGGAAAAGGTCAATTTTCATTCCAGTTGCAAAGGCAATGCCAAAGAATGCTCAAACTACCACACAAATGTACTCATCTCACACGCTAGCAAAGAAATGCTCAAAATTCTCCAAGCCAGGCTTCAACAGTACATGAACTGTGAATTTTCAGATGTTCAAGCTGGATTTCAATAAAGCAGAGGAACCAGATATCAAATTGCCAATATCCGTTACATCATCTAAAAAGCAAGAGAGTTCCAGAACAACATCTACTTCTGCTTTATTGACTATGTGAAAGCCTTTGACTGTGTGGATCACAACAAACTATGGAAAATTCTTCAAGAGTTGGGAATACCAGACCACCTGACCTGCCTCTTGAGAAACCTATTTGCAGGTCAGGAAGCAACAGTTAGAACTGGACATGGAACAACAGGCTGGTTCCAAATAGGGAAAGGAGTATGTCAAGGCTGTATATTGTAACCCCTTCTTTAACCTATATGCAGAATACATCATGTGAAATTCTGGGCTAGATGAAGTGCAAGCTGGAATCAAGATTGCCGGGAGGAATATCAATAACCTCAGATATGCAGATGACACCACCCTTATGGCAGAAAGTGTAGAAGAACTAAAGAGCCTCTTGGTGAAAGTGAAAGAAGAGAGTGAAAAAGTTGGCTTAAAACTCAACATTCAGAAAACTAAGATCATGACATCAGTCCCATCACTTCATGGCAAATAAATGGGGAAACAATGGAAACAGTGGCTGACTTTATTTTTGGGAGGCTCCAAAATCACTGCAGATGGTGACTGCAGCCATGAAATTAAAAGACGCTTACTCCTTGGAAGGAAAGTTATGACCAACCTAGACAGCATTTTAAAAAGCAGAGACATTACTTTGTCAGCAAAGATCCATCTAGTTAAGGCTATGATTTTTCCAGTTGTCATGTATGGATATGAGAATTGAACTGTGACGAAAGCTGAGCACCGAAGCATCGATGCTTTTAAACTATGGTGTTGGAGAAGACTCTTGAGAGTCCCTGTGACTGCAAGGAGATTCAACCAGTACATCCTAAAGGAAATCAGTCCTCAATATTCATTGGAAGGACTGATGTTGAAGCTGAAGCTCCAATACTTTGGCCACCTGACGTGAAGAACTGACTCATTTGAAAAGACCCTGATTTGGGTGATGGTGGGAAAAGAAGGGGATGACATAGGATGAGATGGTTGGATGGCGTCATCAACCCAATGGACATGAGTTTGAGTAAACTCCTGGAGTTGGTGATGAACAGGGAGGCCTGGCATGCTGCAGTCCATGGGGTCACAAAGTGTTGGACATGACTGTGTGACTGAACTGAACTGATTGAGCACTTTAACTGAGCACTAACCAGTGAGGAACTAAATCCTAATTTTGCTTGTTTTTAATTATGAATTTATTAAATAAAAATTTTAAAAGATACATATGGCTAGTAGTTACCATATTGGACAGTCCAGGTCTAAAATATTGTACATTTTCAATTACTGGAGTCCCTAATTGATGTTGAATACTATTTTGCCTTTGGCTCTTATGAGCATTTGGGCATATTTAAGTTGGTAATGGGAAGATGATTGGGTGGATGAGAGAGAGAATCTAGGGTGCTTAATTTTCATCATATTTTAGACAATTTTGAAAGTCCAACAAAAGTTTAAAAGCAAAATTTCCTAGTTTTAAATCTTATTTTAGATTCAAGTTAGCTTTTCATCTATAGAAATTTGTCTGCCTTTAGATTGTTACAGCTTTATTCAGCTGGAAGAAATTTTCTCACAATGTTTTCTTCTCACATTCACTTGCCTTTTGCTTTGTTACATTTAATTATATCTCCCCTTAAGGCAGATGAGAGGGAATACATCAAGTAAACATGTTCCACTTCAGAACTTGTTCTTTCCCCAAAAGGTATAATTTGTAACTTAATAAGCACAACCACTTTGTGATTTAATTAACAAGTCACAGCAACAAACAAAATAGTAAATCTGTGATTTATTTTAATATGATGGAAATGGGAGATGTCTTTTAGATGAGCCTTTAAAGTGAAACAAAATCAAATTTCGCTCAGTGTGTCATCTCTAGATGTGCTGATGTGCTGTCGCAAAACGCACACTGCCTATCTCTGTGAAACGCACACCTATTTTTAGGGATAAAGATTTCAAGCATGCTAATATGTTTAGGTATCAGTTCCAGATGCTCAGCTTCTTAGGAACTGAACCAGGTATTGAAACTGCATGGTACTCATAATGATAACTAGCTCTGCGTTAATAACATGCAAACTCCAAGTCCAACATATTTTATAGCTAAATTTCACCATAGCCAGATCTTGCCATTTCTACTACAGAGGCTGAAAAAGAAAATACATTCTATTTATGAGATGAAGAGGAAGGGAGAATGGCTACTTTACTTTTTTTTTTTTTTTTGCTTTTGGGTCAGAAGTTCAGTTCAGTTGCTCAGTTGTGTCCGACTCTTTGCAACCCCATAGACTGCAGCACACCAGGCTTCCCTGTCCATCACCAACTCCCAGAGCTTGTGCAAACTCATGTCCATTGAGTTGGTGATGCCATCCAACCATCTCGTCCTCTGTTCCCTTCTTCTCCTGCCTTCAATCTTTCCCAACTCTTTTCCAATGAGTCAGTTCTTCACATCAGGTGGCCAAAGTATTGAAGTTTCAGCTTCAGCACAGTCCTTCCATTGAATATTCAGGACTGATTTCCTTTAGGATGGACTGGTTTGATCTCCTTGCAGTCCAAAGGACTCTCAAGAGTCTTCTCCAACACCACAGCTCAAAAGCATCAGTTCTTCAGCATTCAGCTTTCCTTATGGTCCAGCTCTCACATCTGTACACGACTACTGGAAAAACCATAGCTTTGACTAGACAGACCTTTTTTGGCAAAGTAATGTCTCTGTATTTTAAAATGCTGTCTAGATTGGTCATAACTTTTCTTCCAATGAGCAAGCATCTTTTAATTCCATGGCTGCAAGTCATCATCTTGCAGTGATTTTGGAGCCCAAGAAAATCCTTTGGGTCAGAATGTCACAGAATGAAATAAAATATCACAACTGATTATTTCTAAGAAGATATCACAGAGCTTGGCTTCATATGCACCATAGAAGTTAAAGAAGCCTCTTAGGGCACTGGCTTTGGTACACTTACAAGTTCCAATCCCAGTTACCAACCAGGGGTACAAAGATAATGAATTTAGAAAACAAAAGCTCTGAAGAGTTCTGAAGTATCCCTAGTAGCCAAGAGCCAAGGAAACATTTTCACCCACAATATCCTCTATGTCTTGTTGCCTTATTTTCCCCTTGAGCTACAGAATGATAACTAGGATTGGAGAGTGGTGATGTGCAATGGGATAATGATACTTGGAAATATCACCTAAATATTCTTCTTAGTAGGTAACTCATTTTATTTTTCCCACTTGCAACCTTTCACCACTTAAATTAGGGTGTGAAGTTGAGACTTTCTGACATGGAGAATAAGGAGAATGATATACTTGAAAATATACATTTTTGACTTAGTCAACAAGAGTTTTATTTAAATATAGGGCAGATACAATAATATGAAAGCAAGTTGCAATTGATTTGCAAGAACCAGGTACTCGAAAGAAAAATGATTTTTGGATTTATCTTTGTAGACCCAGAGCTTTGTGGGTCCTGATGAGAAGAGTGGGAAAATTTGGAAAATAATTAGGTGGAAAAGGATTAGTAGATATGACTTTGTGATTGTTTAGAAATGAGAGGTGCAGGAAATAGAGGCTTTGAGAATGACCTCCATTTCTTTGGTTTAGGAAACTGGGTTAATGGTGATGCTATTGACTGTGGACGGCCATCCAGAGATTTGTAGGGTAGATGAGGTCTATAAGCCATTGCATTTAAAGCTGTAGATTACAGTTGGGATTTAGTTGTGTGATGGTAGTCTCTCCTCTGGAATTTCCACATGTCCCATTCTGGGTGTCTAAATGCTGCATTTAATAATATATATTTCTGAAGACAACTAGTAGAATTTGTAAACAAATCCATCTGCTAGCATTTTACGGGTGTCAACTCAATAATTATTTTTTCTCAAGCCAACTGGCTTACTAATAAATATATCCTAACTAATGATATATACAGATTTTGGAGCCCAAGAAAATAAAGTCTGTCAATGCCTCTACTTTTCCCCCGTCTATTTGCCATGAAATGTTGGGACCAAATGCCATCATCTTCGTTTTTTTAATGTGGAGTTTTAAACCTCCTTTTTCACCCTCTTCTCTCACCCTCAAGAGGCTCTTTAGTTCCTCTTCATTTTCTGCCATTAGAATGGTATCATCTGCATAACTGAGGTTATTGCTATTTCTCCTGAAATCTTGACTCCAGCTTGTGAGTCTTCTAGCCCAGCATTTCCCATGATGTAGTCTGCATAGAAGTTAAATAAGCAGAGTGACAATGTACAGCCTTGACAGACTCCTTTCTCAAATTTGAACCAGTCTGTTGTTCTGATAAGCCAAACTATGGCTATCTTCTGTAGTAACAGAGTGAATCATAAGATCACATTGAAGATGATTTTAATGTTCCATCTTGACCTTGTATAATGAAAATTTCAGAAATATTATTCTTTAAGTACTCTGACATTTTTCAAATACTCTCGTCTTTAAACGTTATAGCTCAGAGAAGGGAATGGGCCAGTTTTACAATAACATGCTGTACACATACATCTCTCTCTTTCATTTCAACCCAGAAAAACTGCAAAAATCTTCAAACACAGCAGAAATTGTGAATTAATAGGACCTTCAATTAGATCTCTTTTTGTGGTATAAACTATGCCTATGCTTTAACAAAACAAGATGTCAGCATTGTGAAGGTCAAAGTTGCTTGGCATCAAATAGATCAAGTGCTGAATTGTTTATATACATGTTAGAAAAGTGCACTGCTATAAAAATATTCTTATAATTTGCAGAACTTGACACTGAAAATAATGCTTGCTATTTAATTAAATGTTGAAAGGCATTTGTAGATAAATACCAATAGACAGCAATTTTCTTGGATTGTGTCTAGAACAACCTTTATTCTCCTTTGCAATACTTCCCTTCCAGCAGAAATACTTGACAAAGAAGAGTGCTTGTCAGTGAATACATCCCTTGTAATTTGAGCTAGACTTTGAACTTTGTGGTCTGTGTGAGACAATTTTCAGGACTTATTTTTCACAAGATTTCCTGAATATTTTTTTCCATACTAGATGTTTTCTACCTTTTACTCACCCTAAGTATGGAGGTTTCGGGTAAAAGTTTTTCATTCAGACTGGAAAGACTAGGACCACACGTGATGTACTGTGCTTAGTTGCTCAGTCATGTCCAACTCTTATGCCTGCCAGGCTTCTCTATCCAGGGGATTCTCCAGGCAAGAATGCTGGAGTGGGTTGCCATGCCCTCCTCCAAGGGATATTCCCAGCCCAGGGATTGAACCCAGGAGTCCCACATTGCAGGCAGATTCTTTACCATCTGAGCCATCAGGGAAGCCCAAATGTCTCAGTATGTTCCTATTGCTTTGTGGATAGAAATTTAAATTCATTAACTTTTGTTTCCATCAGTCAGCCATTCCAGCTTTGCTGAACTGTTAATGCTAGTTGAGGTGGCTCACTATGTATCTCTCAGGTACATATTATACAGCTTCTGTTTTATTGTTTGTTTTATTTTGTCTATTTATGTTATTTCATGTGAAAGAAACATCTTCCTCCTCCTTGTTGTTTGTGAGTATCAGTGAAAAAATATTTACATAAAGATGTCTCCCTCTGCAACCACCCCCCATCCAGGATTGGTTGCTGATTTCTGCCCCAGAGTCAAGAGAAATATGCAGAATGGATTGTTCAGGGAAACCACAGCTTGTTTTTATCAGGCTGTGCTCCCAAGCACTTGTGAACTAAATCAGACCACAGAGGACCTTCTGAGATGCTTCTTGATTTTCTGATCTTGATTCGCTTTCCCCTTAATTCACCACTATAGCTTGGTGCTCTAGATTTTACTGTTCTTAGGAAATACACACATTCATTTATTCCCTATCAAAAATGTCACCCCAGGCATCTCGGCTCAGTAACATCTAATGTGCTGGGCTTAGTCGCTTAGTTGTGTCTGACTCTTTCTGACCCCATGGATGGCAGCCTGCCAGGCTCCTCTGACCAGGGGGATTCTCCTGGCAAGAATACTGGAATGGGTTGCCATGCCCTCCTCCAGGGGATCTTCACAACCCAGGGATTGAACCCAGGTCTCCTGCGTTGCAGACAGATTCTTTACCGACTAAACCACCAGGGAAGATCCCACTAATGACTAATAGTATTACATTAATAATATTGATAATATTAGGTTATTACATTAATATCCTTTCATATTCCTCAAGGTAGATATGAGAGAAGAAAGGAGAAGATTAAACTTATCTTGGATCAATTATTTTCACATTCTAAAGAATATTTGGAGTATGAGAGTGCTGATGGTGAAGATTAAGAGGGGATAAGGAGGGGAAGAGAGGTTCTCACTCTCATCAGAATTGCTTTCCTTTCATGGGCTTTGTAATTTTTTCCATACAATATTTTGTTTAAACAAAGGTTGCCATGGGTTTTTTAAAAAAGGGTTTGTTTTAAAGGTTGAAGTGAGTCACTAACTCTGTTCATTCAGTTTCAATTTTCTTTCCATAAAGCAAACCTTACCTTAAAGTTTCTCCTAAACTCCCCACTTAAAATATGACTTCCTTTCAGTTCAGTTCAGTCACTCAGTCATGTCCGACTCCCGGCAACCCCATGAAGCGCAGCACGCCAGGCCTCTCTGTCCATCACCAACTCCCGGAGCCTACCCAAACTCATGTCCATAGAGTTGGTGATGCCCTTCAACCATCTCAACCTCTGTCGTCCCCTTCTCCACCTGGCCTCAATCTTTCCCAGCATCAGGGTCTTTTCAAATGAGTCAGTTCTTTGCATCAGGTGGCCAAAGTATTGGAGTTTCAGCTTCAACAACAGTCCTTCCAATGAACACCCAGGACTGACCTCCTTTAGCATGGACTGGTTGGATCTCCTTGCAGTCCAAGGGACTCTCAAGAGTCTTCTCCAACACCGCAGTTCAAAAGCACCAATTCTGGGACGCTCAGCTTTCTTTATAGTGCAACTCTCACATTCATACATATCTACCAGAAAAACCATAGCCTTGACTAGATGGACTTTTGTTGACAAACTAATGTCTCTGCTTTTAAATATGCTCTCTAGATTGGTCATAACTTTCCTTGCAAGGAGCAAGCATCTCTTAATTCCATGGCTGCAGTCACCATCCACAGTGATGTTCAGTTCAGTTGCTCAGTTGTGTCCGACTCTTTGCGACCCCATGAATCGCAGCACGCCAGGCCTTTCTGTCCATCACCAACTCCCAGGGTTCACTCAAACTCACGTCCATAGAGTAGGTGATGCCATCCAGCCATCTCATCCTCTGTCGTCCCCTTCTCCTCCTGCCCCCAATCACTCCCAGCATCACAATCTTTTCCAAAGAGTCAACTCTTTGCATGAGGTGGCCAAAGTATTGGAGTTTCAGCTTTGGCATCAGTCCTTCCAAAGAATACCCAGGACTGATCTCCTTTAGAATGGACTGGTTGGATCTCCTTGCAGTCTAACGGACTCTCCAGAGTCTTCTCCAACACCACAGTTCAAAAGCATCAATTCTTTGGCGCTCAGCTTTCTTCACAGTCCAACTCTCACATCCATACATGACTACTGGAAAAACCATAGCCTTGACTAGACGGATCTTTGTTGGCGGAGTAATATCTCTGCTTTTGAATATGCTATCTAGGTTGGTCATGATTTTGGAGCCTCCCAAAATAAAGTCAGCCACTGTTTTCCCATCTATTTGCCATGAAGTGATGGGACTGTATGCCATGATGTTCATTTTCTGAATGTTGAACTTAAGCCAAGTTTTTAACTCTTTAACTTTCATCAAGAGGCTTTTTAGTTCCTCTTCACTTTCTGCCGTAAGGGTGGTGTCATCTGCATATCTGAGGTTATTGATATTTCTCCCAGCAATCTTGATTCCAGCTTGTGCTTCCTCTAGCCCAATGTTTCTCATGATGTATTCTGCATATAAGTTAAATAAACAGGGTGACAATATACTTACTCCTTTTCCTATTTGGAACCAGTCTGTTGTTCCCTGTCCAGTTCTAACTGTTGCTTCCTGACCTGCATACATGTTTCTCAAGAGGCAAGTCAGGTGGTAGTCCCATCTCTTTCAGAATTTTCCACAGTTTATTGTGATCCACACAGTCAAAGGGTTTGGCATAGTCAATAAAGCAGAAATAGATGTTTTTCTGGAACTTTCTTGCTTTTTCAGTGATCCAACAGATGTTGGCAATTTGATCTCTGGTTCCTCTGCCTTTTATAAAACCATCTGGAAGTTCATGGTTCAAGTATTACTGAAGCCTGGCTTGGAGAATTTTGAGCATTACTTTACTAGCGTGTGAGATGACTTTCTTTCAACTGTAGCAATTACTGACTGGGGTCTGGGAGTCAGACTTTCTCAATTTCTCTGTGCTTTGTTTCTCCTTTCATTATCCTAAAATATGAGGATAAATATAGCATCTACCTCAAGGATCTGTGGTGTAGACTGACTGAATTAAGCTACTAGCAATTATGCAAACATACTATCTAGTATTATTATTTGTATTTATTCAGTTCTGCCTTATGATAACTCATGTGTTGCTATCTTACATTGCTTTTTATCTTATTATAAAATAGATGCATTGAAATAATTGAGAGATATATATATGCATGTGTTTATATTAAATGTTAGTATTATATAATACATGTAAGTAATTATTTACTTGGCAAATAGAGCTTCTCCAATATCATTGAAACCACTGTTTATCTTTTCGCAATTCACACTTCTTAGTTTCTTCTGGAAATTTTATTACATTTGTATTTCTAACAATTAAATATTTTAGTTCAGCACTTTAAAAAATTTATATAAGTTGTACCACACTATATATATTCTTTGTTTTTCAAAAGCAGAAGGCTTTTGTTTGTCAACAGTTTTTTTCTGAAGTTCATATGTATTATGTATTGTAGTAATTTATTTCTGCTACCATAGAATATTTCTTTTACTAATGTATCATTTGTCTGATTTTCTAATGAGAGGCATTTTCATATTCTCAATATTTTTGCTATAGTAAGACTGCTAGAGATACTCTTGAGCGTGTTTCTAGTAGTAAATGGTACCTTATTTTACTGTTTATTTTTCCTCTGCCCTCCTTCTTAACCCACCTAGTTTGAAAATGTCTCTTACAGCCTTCATAGTATTGAACAGTTTCTTGAGCAAAATAGGTACTGCACATGTGATAGTTAATTTTAATGTGTTAATTTGACTGGGCTGAGGGATGCCCAGATAGCTGGTAAAACATTTCTAGGTGTGTCTGTGACAGTGTCTCTGGAAGAGATTAGCTCTTGAATCCGTAGACTGAATAAAGAAGATCCACCCTCACTAACGTTGGATGGGCATCATCTAACTCTTTAACGGCCTGAATGAAACAAAAAGGTAGAGGAAGGATGAAGCCTGTCTCTCTTTGACTTAAGTTGTGTATTTTTTTCCCTCCCCTTGGATAATGAAGCTGCTTGTTCTTGGGCCATTGGATTCCAGGCCATCCATCAACTCTTTGGACTCAGACTGAGTTATAATTGGCTTTACTGGTTCTCCAACTTGCAGATGGCAGATCATGGGATTTCTTGGCCTCCATGACCATGTGAACCTGTTCCCTTAAATACATACACATATACACCCTGTTGGTTCTGTTTCATTCTGCTAACTCAGAGGTCAAGAATCTGCCTGCAATGCAGGAGACCTGGGTTCAATCCCTGGGACAGGAAGATCCCCTGGAGTAGGAAATGACAAGACCACTCCAGTATTCTCACCTGGAGAATTCCATGGATAGAGGAGTCTGTTGGGTTATATACAGTCCATGGGGTTGCAAAGAGTCAGATACGATTGAGTGATTAACACTTTCACTTTCAGAGAAACCTAATATATCATGAAAAGCTTGAATATTTGCTATAATCAATTATTTGCTATAATTGATCCTTTGACCAATGTATCATATAGTTTAATTGGTCTTTTTTCTTTTTCTGTTTTTAGCATTCACTTCTTCATTTGTTGCCTCCTCATTTGACCATTTATTCTATTCACTGTAGCCCTTTAGAATATCAGTGGTACATACACTTGTTTATAAAGTTACATTCACTATTAACATACTCTTTTTCAATATTACACTCTAAAATATATTGGAAAAGCTACTCAACCTGTCTAAATTCATTTCTTCCTCTATAAAATTAATATAAAAATACCTACTTCATAAGTTTGTTGTAGAGAGATTGGACATAGTATGTTTAAAACATCCAATAAAACATGGACTCAAAATATGTATTATTATTATTATTCCCTTACTGGTTTATGTGGTTAATCTCTGAAACCAGCTAGTATGTCCCTAGAGCACAGGGAACATTTTTATAATTATACCCATGTGTGATGCATGACATAACTCATGTTTGTAGAATTGAACAGAGTAGTCAGTGGCTATTAAGTAACTATTGATCCACTGACTCCCTATTGAGCAACTGTTCTTCGTGCTTTCTTTCACTTAACTCTTAAAGGTGATTTACAGTCTGGTAAGATTGCCGGTTAGGACTAGAGTATAGAGGGAAGCCATCAGCTGCAGCAAAATGAAGGAGAAATAATAACAAGAAATTGTTCCTGAGGCTGAGAACTGAACGGACAAATTAGGCGGTCACCTCTGTGGTATGGCTTGACATATAATATATGTCACAATGTCAGGAATCTACTTTTAGTCATTTCTTTTTGAACTAAGACTTAAAAGTCTTGATAACTATATTACATGGAAGTACTTCCTTTTAAATAATAATATTTCAGAAGGGAGGATGTAGAATGACCAATGGAACTCTTTTTTTTTTTTTAAACATTGTATTATAATTGATTAACAATGTTGTGTTACTTTCAGGTATATAGCAAAGGGATTCAGTTATACATATATATGTATCTATTCTTTTTCAAGTTCTTTTCCCATTCAAGTTGTTACATAATATTGAGTAGAGTTCCTGTGCTGGAATGTCAAACTCTGTTAATTTCAAGTTTTTTCTTGGAGCCACTATTTTTTTTTTATAATAAAACATTCATTGTATGTGTTTCCACATGTCAGACAGTGTACTCTTATCATTTGTAATGTTCATAAACCTCTATAGTTTTAATATTTGCATCTATTACAGATCAGAAAATTGAGACCTAGAAGAGTTTTCACCCAGTTTATCTAATCTTAGCTCTCCTGGCTTAGAGTTCTGTGATCCTAAACCCTGCTACACGGTGAGGTCTCTCATCTCTTGTTGTGGCCTGTGATCTGCTTGCAACATGGTAATTGATAGCATGATGGGATAATTAGAGACGATGTTCTTGACTTTAGTCAACAACCCTGGAAACCCATTTTCTGCACTTCAGTTCAGTTCAGTCGCTCAGTCGTGTCCGACTCTTTGTGACCCCATGAATCGCAGCACGCCAGGCCTGTCTTCTATTCACATAATAGAAAAGCCTAGTGTTAAACACCTCTTCTCAGTAATGAATGAGTTTTCTCAAGTCTTTTTGGGGATATGCGCTTCTGCTGCAGGGTGAATCCACACAACAGCTTGCTTCTCCCCAGTAACATGGCTCCTGACCACCCTCTAAGCAGCGCCATCCCGTCTTCACTGCCACTCCGTGGCCTCTGTCTTCCTCCTGCACAGTTGTTCCCTCATCTTATCTCAGGTCTTTTGTTACTTGTTTGCTAAGTTTTTTTTTTTCCCCCCAGTCATCGTATTTAAAATTGCAAAGCTTGAATCCTCTATTCTCTAGTTTCTATAGTTTGTATCCTCCTTTGTTGCTCTATTTTTATTCATAATACTTATTATCATTCTACTTACACAAGTTTTAGTTTTTTTTTTTTGCCTTTCTTCCCTAAATACAATCTAAGCTTCAAGAATGAGAGATTTTTGTAAGCTTTGTTAACTACTGTTAATCTTAAGTGATGTAGCGCATGTAGTAGATACTCAACAAATGTTTAAGTAATTAATAATTATGTTGGATTACTTGAGTGCCAGAAATGTGGTATTGGGTTTGATAGCTGAAGCTGTTGAGGAAGAGGAGGCTGAGGTCTCACAGATCATTTTTTTTTTTTTTTAGGAATTGGTGCTACATCAACATAATATTCTTGCTGAACTTATTAAAAAACTTGATAAAGATACATGATATTATCTAAATATTTTATTCCTCTTTCTGTCTCAATGTCACATCCGTAGACCTTGTTATAGGTAGTCACTTTTTATGTACTGTTGTCCTAAGCTGGACTTTTGGACTATGTAGAAAGTAAGCATTTCACCCTTCCATTAAATCTAAAATACATGGCAGAGATATTCCAGGGCCTGTTTGCTGTTGTGGTACAAATGGTGAGAGAGAGAAGAGGAATGAGAAAATGGCAGAGCTGAAAGACATTCAGTCTGGTGCTGGTCTTCAGCTGTCTGAGATTATTACCTATTTCATTCTCATCAAAAATTGCTGATAAATAGGTAGCAGTTTTATTAGCTCAATACTTAGGCCTGTTCTTTTAGTGTTTTATTTGACAAGGATTCCTAGTTAGGGGAAAAATAAAACACTTGGCAAGGCTAGTAAAGAGAGCATCTGAGAAATTTTTAAGTTGAAATCTAATTATAATTATTGACTTGTTTAGTCAAACTAATATTAAGGAAAGAATCTGAGATATTCATAATTTCCTAAAGGGTGGAGTTCCTGGATGAGGTTGTAGAAATCAAGATCTTAAAGCTTGCTTTTTCTAGTTTTACAAATCATGGTCTGGTACTTGAAGCTGCTGCTGCTTTTTCCCCTTAGTTCTGGTAAACTTTTATTACAATAGAAGATATTATCTATAAAAATCTCCCAGTTTGTATTATAAATCTACCCTTTCAGTTGCTTTTAAGTTTTACATTTGGAATCAATCAGGTCATCTGAGAATTGCACAGTTGTTTTACATTGTTTCAGCACCTTGTAGAACTGCTTATATAGAACTGCATTTTGGCTTTATACCATCAGCTTGTGTTGGGGGACATTATACGAAACGACTATAGGAAAGACAGTATCATACATATTATAAAAGCCTTGTCAAGCACTTGTTCCTTATAAGAACTTCAAGGGAATTTTCTTTCAATATTCTATTACAGGGAAAACTGGGTTTCTTTTGAGTAAATGGTTTGTATATGTCTTGTAAATATAGTAAAGTGAATGACTAGTAGGTCTCTCTGCTTTTGCCTCTGTGGACTGAAGGCAGCTAGGATTGGACAGAGAAACAGAAGTCACTCTGTGCTTTCCAATTATGAAGAATTATCATTTGGAGAGTTAGAGTTTTACATAAACTGCTGAAAAATCTGGGTTATGAAGGTTGTCACTACTGCAGATTGCAATTTGAAGCCGCAGGAGGAGTGATTCTCAAACCTCGGGGGAAGCTGTCATGCTCTCATGTCTGCCTCTGCTTCCGTAGAATATGGCCTCTTTTCATCTTTGCCTTCCAAACTAATGTGAGGGCTTCTCCTTGGCATATTCTAACCTGGACAATATAGTAAGGAGATTTTGAGAAATATGTTTTCTAATTCCTTTGTGCAATATAGAAAAGAGCTTAGAAAAGCTGGTGATAAGGCTGAATGGTAATAATTAAGTACAAAAATTTAGAAAGCATGCAAATTTTGCCTTCTTCATGCAACATCCAGGATCTAAAAATGCATAGTTTATATTATAATTTTATATCAGCATTCGACTTGCTTTGCCTATTTTTATCCTAATTTTCTTCTTTATATTTTGTTGTATTAAAATTACCTATTTCTAGAAGCTATCTCCACTCTTGAAAAAGTGGTGTATAAATAATTTTATTTTAAAGGTAAACAGAGAAGAATGAATTTGTGAGAAATGTGTATCTACAAAAAAACTAATACACATTAACTATGACTGAGATCTAAAGTGGCTGATAAGAGTAACCCAAACAGTTGCCATACCACTCTATGAAACAACACCCATCATCTCAGACGTTTCCTCTTTGTCATCAAACTGACTTTTCTCTTAGCGGATTTTCAAAATATGTTATTAAAAATAACAGACAAAATACACATTTACCCAGAATAACTGAGGGATGAAGTCTTTCATATAAGTAAAATTTTCACCTTGTTTAAGGTTATTCCTTTAAAGTTATTATATTTTAATAATTTTTGTAAAGAAATACAAATATAATTAAAAATATATATCTCTGCCTTCTTAAGCAGTCAGTAGTAAAAAATAATTGTCTTTTTTTTTGTACAAATTTAGGGCAACTATTATGAAATAATAATTTAGTCATGGCACACTGTCCTGATGCTTTCAGGGACTCTTGGGATGTAGAAGAGTCAGATTCCTTAGAAATGAGCTTAGTTCTTCTATTCTTTTTAATCTGTTTCCTTCTTGCTCTATTATCCTTATTCAGTTTCTTAGTTTACACCCAGTTGTCTAGAAGAGGTCTGAGAATGGTTCTACCTTTCCTGTAGAATAAGTATAATGGTCTCAGTATAATAGTTAATATTTCTTCATGCTTGAGAGAGCCTCCTTTTTCTTTTTTTTTTTTCCATTTAAGTTTAAAGTTATATATAGTTATATATCAATTCCTGAGGTTTCCAGAAGCTTGACCTCTGAATGAGTGGGTATTATTGCATGTATTTGATCTCTTTAATAGGATTACAGAGTAATGAAATTTAGAGACTAAGGGAGACTATGAAAGGTCACCTGATCCACCCCTTTCCCAAAGAGGTCACTTCCATTTAGAACCATATTTAAACCACTGCAGGCAAAGGGCAGCCTTCGCTATTTTATAGCTTTTTAAAGACAGAAATGCTACAATCTCTAGTGGCAAGTAATTTTTTTTTTTTTTTTGCATTTTATAATTCCTATGTCAGAAATTTTTTCTTACATTTAACATTTAAGTTAAATGAAATAGGTAATTTTAATACAACAAAATATAAATAAGTAATTTTAATACAACAAAATATAAATGCAAAAGTGTCAGCCCCTGAACTCATCTCTGATGAGATTTGAAAAGAAAACTGGAGCTTTGAAAGGACTTGAAAAGATTTGGTTCTATTGTTCCCATTTTTATTACTGTTTATATAGCAAAATTGACATACTGGTGTGTGGGTGTGGTTGTGTGTGTAAGAGAGAGACAGACAGATAGAAACAGAGGCTATAATTTTTTTTTTTCACATGCCCATCTTTCATATGACATTCATTCATGGCTCAGGCCAGTTGGTGAGGGTCTGGGCTAAATTAATCCTACATTTTAACATATCCCTTGACATTGATTTATTATCACAAACTAGTCATTTGCATAGATTAGGAGTGTAGTTTGTAGCTATCAGGCACAGAAAATGTGGGATGATATAGCAGAGAAATAGTATGGGACCTGGAAAGATTTCCTTAGCATTTAAGAACTGTACTACTTTGCTGCTGCTGCTAAGTCACTTCAGTTGTGTCCGACTCTGTGCGACCCCAGAGACGGCAGCTCACCAGGCTCCTCTGTCCCTGGGGTTCTCCAGGCAAGAATACTAGAGTGGGTTGCCATTTCCTTCTCCAGTGCATGGAAGTGACAAGTGAAAGTGAAATCTCTCAGTTGGGTCCGACTCTTAGCGACCCCACGGACTGTAGCCCACCAAGCTCCTCTGTCCGTGGGATTCTCCAGGTAAGAATACTGGAGTGGATTGCCATTTCCTTCTCCATGTACTACTTTGAGTAAGTCTTTTTCTATTGTGGAATTGAGATTGATAGTAATATACCATTATATATCAACATATCGTCATCCAATGAAGAGGGAATTTGGAGGACCCAAAGAGAAATTGGGTGTATACATTCTTTGAAAATTGTAAACCATATATAAGTATATGGCAAATTTCTCATTCCGCAAATATTTACTTCTTCCTTAAGTACTGAACTGTAAAATTAAGAAAATCTGCTTTGGGTTATAGATTTGGCACTCTCTAACTGTGTTGCCTTAAGCAGGTCTTTTAACATCTTTGAGCTAAAGTTTCTCTTGCAAAACGAAACAATATAATTGACCTTGCAGGTTAGTGGTGATTATTAGAGATAATGAATGCAAAGTGTCTAGCATGCTGTTTCACAAACAGTAGGCATTCAGTAAATACTAACTATTGTCATCATCTGATCATTGAAGAAAAAAAAAAGCCACACTAATTTTTCCTTTTTTACTTCCTATATCTCCCATTTAATTGATTATGCAGTCATGCCAATTTTACCTTCTTAATATTTCTGGAAGTACTTCTCTTTTAACGTCTCCATGGTTTTTGTATAATCTTTGCCATTATCATAATTCTCATGAAGTATTTAAGTATTTATTCTCTTTGCTTCCAATGCATGCTAAATTGCTTTAGTTGTGTCCAACTGTCTGTGATTCCCGTGGACTGTAGCCCCTCCAGCCTCCTCTGTCCATGAGATTCTCCAGGGAAGAATACTGGAGTGGGTTGCCTGTTGGGGTCCAGCCCCGGTGGATTCAGGGAATTCGAAGGGGAGACGGAGTCGGCATCCTAAGAAAGAACTATTTAATTAGAAAAGAGAGGTTAGGAAAAAATGTTGTAGTTAAGAAAATAGAGGAAAGAAAGAGGCTGATATTCCTTGGTTTACATAGAGAACCAATAAATCTTCGAGACAAGAAGTTTGCCCTGTTCATGGAGGCCACAGGTGCCCTCCTGGTCTCCCGAGGGAGTGAAGACACAGAACGTCTTCCCATTCAGGCCTTAGAAATCCGGGCAGATAAGTGAACGCAGGGAGCCTCTATGCTCCAAGGGATCAGCCTGAAAAAGAGAATGAGAGGGAGAGAGAGAGAATGATTGACACAGGGAGACCAAGTTGCTTCGGTAAGCGAGGCCCCATAACTTTATTTTCAAAAGGACTTTTATACCTTTCCCACAAATGATGTTGTGTACATTATCTTCTGGCCTTGGAGGCCTGTGAAACGTTTTAAGACCCTCTTTTGATAAAGGCTGCTCAATCAGAAAACTTATTTTCCCTTGAAGTGTTTTTTCTTAATATTTTTAATCTATGTCAGCCTCAGGAAGCATCAAACAAAGTTACATTTTCACGAAGCAAAGGTGCAGCAAGTTACAATAAAGAAAGAACCAGTTAGCTCAAAGGTCTGATGTGGTTAGTTTCAAGGCTGCATTTGTTTTTTCTTACATTCTAACTATGTTAACAAATGTACTCCCAGGTGCACAGTGGATAAGAGATATGGGAACTTAGCAACAAGCATTGGCCCAATAATGAAATCCTACACCAGCACTATTCTAATAACTTTTAACTCTTTGAAAGGCTTTATGTTTTAGGCTTCCCGTGCCTCTCACATTTGGGGGGCTGTAAACAATCACATGCATAGTTGTAAAAGTCCAGGTAAGGCAAGTTAGAGAGCCATCAGAGGGGTTTGAGCTGAAACACTCCTTTTATATGCAGGAGACTGTTAACTGGAGCTCTGAGTTAACTTTTTCCAGAGAAAGGTGGTCGGGGTTAGCCCCCCTGTAATGTAAGAAGAATAGGTGGAAAGCATCTCTTAAGTCTCCTGCATTGGCAGACAGGTTCTTTACCACTAGAACCACCTAGCCCCATTTAATCCAGCTTCCATACTACAACCAAAGTCATTTTTCAATGAGCTGTCTGAACATTGTTCTATTCTTTATCAAACTCTTTATCAAATATTACAACAAGTCTACCATTAAATGAAGCCAAAGATATTCACAATCAGTTAAGGTCTTTCGTAGCCTAGTCTATTATTTCTATATCATCTTCAACTCTCCTCTCCTGGTAATACATCCTATTCTTCTTGTACACAAAGTACTGGAAGTTAATCTAAATGTGCCATGTCTGTGTTTGTTACTTCTCTGCTTGAAATGATCTTGTCCTCTTATCTACCTTGCAAGTCTACATTTGCTCTTTGAAGAATACGGAGATTCTAGCCTTGAAAGCTGCAGACATGTAGAAGAATCTATATATCAGGTTCAAGGGTTCAAACCTTAGGTATATGGAATTTTCTGAGGGTTCTCTTACTCTTAAAATGAACCACTTTCTAGACACAGCTTAAACATCCTTCTCTTTAAAAAGCCTTTTCTTTTCAGTGATACCTTTGGGCTTTGACTATCAAATGATGGTAACATGATCTTTAATATTTTGGAGCAGGCATTTACCACTGTTGCTTTCAGCAGGCAACCAATGAGTCAAAGTATGATTCTAAGCACATAGACTCCTGTGTGAGTGCCTTCAGAGGAAAATCTATTTCTCATACTCTGTCCCTTTTGACCAGTGCCTGAAAATACATGATCAAAGTTCATTTCTCTAATATGAAAGTGTTGATTCCATTTAATACAGAAATCCATACGTTTTAGTGTAACATGTAAATCTTTAGGCTACTATCAACCATCATGCTTTAAAATTATAAATGAGTTTTAGGTCTTTTCCTAAAAGAAAGGGCAAGAGGAAGGACATTATGGTCCTCAGTTCAATTCAGTCGCTCAGTCGTGTCTGATGCTTTGTGACCCCATGAATCGCAGCACGCCAGGCCTCCCTGTCCATCACCAACTCCTGGAGTTCACTCAAACTCATGTCCATCAAGTCGGTGATGCCATCCAGCCATCTCATCCTCTGTCATCTCCTTCTCCTCCTGCCCTCAATCCCTCCCAGCATCAGAGTCTTTTCCAATGAGTCAGCTCTTCGCATGAGGTGGCCAAAGTACTGGAGTTTCAGCTTTAGCATCAGTCCTTCCAAAGAACACCCAGGACTGATCTCCTTTAGGATGGACTGGTTGGATCTCCTTGCAGTCCAAGGGACTCTCAAGAGTCTTCTCCAACACCACAGTTCAAAAGCATCAATTCTTCAGCGCTCAGCTTTCTTCACAGTCCAACTCTCATATCCATACATGACCACTGGAAAAACCATAGCCTTGGCTAGATGGACCTTTGTTGGCAAAGTAATGTCTCTGCTTTTGAATATGCTATCTAGCTTGGTCATATCTTTCCTTCCCAGGAGTAAGCGTCTTTTAATTTCATGGCTGCAGTCACCATCTGCAGTGATTTTGGAGACCCAAAAAAGTCTGACATTGTTTCCACTGTTTTCCCATCTATTTCCCATGAAGTGATGGTACCAGATTCTATGATCTTAGTTTTCTGAATGTTGAGCTTTAAGCCAACTTTTTCACTCTCCTCTTTCACTTTCATCAAGAGGCTTTTTAGTTCCTCTTCACTTTCTGCCATAAGGGTGCTGTCATCTACATATCTGAGGTTATTGATGTTTCTCCCAACAATCTTGATTCCAGCTTGTGCTTCTTCCAGCCCAGCATTTCTTATGATGTACTCTGCATATAAGTTAAATAAGCAGGGTGACAATATACAGCCTTGACGTACTCCTTTTCCTATTTGGAACCACCTCCCTTACTCTCAGTAATAACCAAGCAAACATATTTCAATGAAAGAAAAGCCATTCTTATCTCATTTATTTTTAGGGATGAATCATGTCCTCCTAGGTTTTTATTTCCCCCTGTTTGTTGAATCATGTTCAACTCTTCATCATCCTTTAGTCTTTATTTTTCAGTGTTCCATACTTCTTTGCTTTGTAATAATTCTAGCTGCCAATTTAGTGCAACCGTTTTAAGTAAGTGAGGAAGCAATGCTCTTGGCAAATTCCTGACTGATTTGTTTGTCACAAATCAGTGTGACAATTCAATCAGTCTCAATTTATGATGTATTTATAAAAGTCAGCACAGTTCGTAGAGTTTTTTCTGTAGTGCTGTAGAGGGAATCCTGAACTTCACCGAAGTGCTAACAATACAAAATATCAGCATGCATATTCACCAGAAAGCAGTTGAGCATGTTTCATTATGTAAGTGTCATTTTAACATTGAGTTGAGTGACAGCATGACATATGCAGAGCTTCCAAACCTGGATTTCTGGCTGGCCAGTATTACCACCAAATATTGTGTTTCTTTTGGGCAATGTTGGTCCCTAACACCTCTGGTCTTTAGATTCCACATTTATAGAGTAAAGGAGTTGGACCTGACCAATTCTTTCTTTCCTTTTCTGCTGAAACTCTGTTGTATGATTTTCTAATCTTTTAACGAACTTTAATAGGGAATTACTGTCTCCATATCCCATTCAATCTTTCTATCCTTAGGAACTAACAGTGTTCCTCTTTGAATTTTAAGTACTTAAGAATGTCTGGTATTCCTTGTGTTTGATGGAAGTCTTTACGCAGAAAGACATATTTGAATACAAATTTGAGTCCTACATAACTTTTCCACATTAGATGCAATATATATTTTGGCTAGATTGACCCGAAATTGTCTCCTTTTCTGCTTATTATAATCCAAATGTCAAAATTCATTTTACAGATGGATGTTTAGTGATCTGTTTCATAACGATGTTTTCTCTTTCATTCTTTCCCCATATCTGTATTGATCTAATTTAATGTTCTACCTCTTTGGTTCAGAATTAAATTTTTCTCTCTGTCTTGTATTTCTACTTAACCTCTCTAAACTACATCAAAGTATCTGTGTCTTGTTTTAGTCTCTACTTATTTGATCATCTTTATATCCTTGGCTCTCTTTCTGGTACTCATCAACTTCTCAATGGGACTATATTTTAAATTTTGGTGTGTAGAGAGGTTGGATTGGGGGAGTTGGATTATTAAAACCCATGTTTAACCAATTTACACTTTTATTTTATAAACTTTATTTAGTACTAGGAAAACTAGATTTTTTATTAAGTGGGAACAGTGCATATATTTTATGTTTGTGTGCTTCCTGTATTTGCCAGTTTCCAAGAAATAGATGCTTCAGGCTACAAAAGAATATATTTTTCTCCCTTAGCCTCAACCAAGAGTGAAATATAATGTGATATTTTAAACATGGTGGAGGGTGTTAATATAAATAGAAAATCTAATAAAAATCTGTTTTCAAATGGTATAGATTTTTCAGTAGAATTAAGAGGAAGTATAATAATAAAAAGCTGCAAAGTAATAGTGTAATAAATTTCCATCTCTTATTTTCTGCAAGCCCTTTTTCTTAAAGCTGCATAGAAAATACTTTCTACTTTATAAGCCCAATTGAAAGCTAAATTTAGTCTTTGAAAGGTGAGGTCACCTCACTGACCTTAATTATATTTCTTTAAAAATAGAATTGAAAATGTTTTTTCCTGGACAGGAGTTGCTGATACTTGGCTGTTGCATGGTGTATCTGAACACATCTTATCAGTCATAACTGTAAACAGGTAGTTTCCAGTGCTCTTTTCAGGGGATGTGTTAGTGATGGACTGGTAACCTCAAGCGGATGTTAGATGGTCACTTTTGGAGAACACATCAACAAGGCATGTGTGAGGTTCACAGGAAGATATTATAGTGGATGTGAAAGAAACAGACTTCAGTTCAAATTCCATTTCTGTCTCTCATTGGATGTACCTGCCTCATGGAGGTAGGCCAGGCCTTCTTAAGTTTACTTTGCATTAAGATCTTTCTTCTCCAAAGACATGCTGGGCTTTTCATTAGGAAAGACTGGTAGGATCTAAGGTTTGATAAGCAGAATGTAGGCCACCTAGGTTGGAGGGTGAAGAGAAATTAGAAATCAGGCAAACCTGCTTGGATTTAACTATGGCAAGAAACAAGAAAGGAGAACACATTTTTGAGCATAAGAAACCCTGTGTTTTGAAAGCTGTCTTCCATGTGAAAGGTGGTTCATAAATCAAATCACACTTAAGAGTACAGTCTAAAATGATGTCTTTGTCTATAAAATGGGATAACAACTGTCTTACCTCTTGAGTTATGAGAATCAGAGTACACAGTGGTACTTTATAACCATAAAGAATCACACATGTAATACAAGAATGTGGGCGAAGGGGACTGCTGGAAGACCGGAAGCAGCTCAGCCCCACCTCTTTTTTTACCTCTGTAGATGTTGCTTTTCACAGGTATATCACATACTCCCATTTATTGTCTATTCCAGAGAATAGGAAGTATAGAGCTGTAGACCTTTGAATGTGTGGTGAGGGGGAGGGCCTTGGTATTTCTAAAATTATGTTTTTTGGTGTGTAATTTCCCCACAGCTGTTTTTGTTTCATGAAAATCATTCATACCATGGGCATGACTATAGCTCTAAGCATTTTTTTTAATTGGAGGATAAATTGCTTTTCAATGTTGTGTTGGTTTCTGCTGTACAACAATGTCAATCAGCCATAAGTATATGTATGTCCCCTCCCTACCACCCCCACCCTAAAACTGTGTCTTAAGCACATAGATCATAAAGTAAGTCATTTAAATGTTCACTCGCCTCAGTCTCAAGAGTGCCTGTGAAGAGATTATATTTAGCAGCATAAACACAATTCCCTGCAAAGTAGCTCCACCCTTTTTGCTTCCCCAAGAACACACTGAGAGCAAGTGAGAGGGATGTTAACTGCAGTGATTACTCAAATCATATTTAACTTGTAAATAATATAATTCACAAACTTCATTAGCTATTTTTAGGGGCAAGCAAAGTGTAATATTTTCACTGGGTAATATTCATTGTAGGGACTGATGTTGAAGCTGACACTCCAATACTTTGGCCACCTGATGCGAAAAGCTGACTCATTTGAAAAGACCCTGATGCTGGGAAAGATTCAGGGCAGGAGGAGAAGGGGATGACAGAGGATGAGATGGTTGGAATGCATCACCGACACAATGGACATGGGTTTGGTGGACTCCAGGAGTTAGTGATGGACAGGTAGGCCTGGTGTGCTGCGGTTCATGGGGTCGCAAAGAGTCAGACACGACTGAGCAACTGAACTGAACTAGAAGTGTAATTATCTCTGTTTGCCAAGATACCATAGTGGAGAACTGTAAATCAGCCTGGAGTCAGGGTGGATTACGTTCTCTTCTTTGTGAATGTCATTTGACTATTGTGAAGGCAGATGTTCCAGTCCCAGAACAGGTTTCTCAGAAGTTTCTCACCTTCCATCTTTACCCTCCATCTAACGCTTTTTCTTTACTTCCTGCCTTTCACTGCTGCCTTTTGCTGATGTTTCTTGTGTATTACTAATATATTCTGGAAATAAAAGTGATACCAAGAGGCGTTCTAATAATACTTGAGATGTGGGAAAGTATCTGATACTTAAAAAATAAAAGCTGAGCAGTTCTTAACTGCAAGATGAAGATCAGTGAATATGACTTTTGTGTAAAAATTCTTTGTTATTAACATCATTTGCCACCAGAAAATACAGTGTCAGCCTCTATATTGGTTAGGATGACTAGTGTGAGGCAGGATACCTCCTTATTCTGCTGCATAAGCAACATGCCTTTGGCTTCTGTGCAGGTTTAGGCTAACATGGGTCCCCCAAACTGAGATGTCATGGAGGAATGTAGGAGGAAAATTTGAGGGTCAAACTGATTATTGGAGGTAATAAAAGCAGAAGTTGGGAATAAAATAACATACCAAAAATCCAGGAAAATGAGTCTCTGAAGTAGCAGACTTAAGCAAGGAGGATAAGAAAGCACAACAAAGAGTCTTATGTATTTTGACTGCTTGATTATTGAGTGGTCCTTGGAGCATACATTCCATGGGGAAAACACAAATCTCCTGCCTCTCTTCCTCAGGGAAAAAGATTATTAGACTTGCTTTTAAAAAGATAAAGGGTATGAGGGACAAACTGTCAGATGGGGTAAATGTATACAGCACAAACACCATGAAGTATCTCTCCAACAGAGAAGCTTTAAATAGCTGTGTGCTCCCCACTGGCACCACCTAAATTACTCACAGTGCCTAGGAATTCACTGAAGGGAATATTAAAAAACAAACAAACAAACAAAGACTCTTTCTATTGCTCTGCATATGTGTATTGCCTTTGAAACAGTTGTTTTGCTCAGCTTTATACTGAAAGGGAACTGTTTACACTATCATTTACAGCTAAACCTGTGTGTGTGTGAGAAAATTTGTAGGAAAATATTCAGAATAGTGCTTCTTTAACCCATGGTTGATTTCACTACAGAGGTCAGATGTTAATGTGAACTTTGATTTTCAGTCTTCCCTAAAATTCACACAGTACCAGGAGGCGCTGGGTATTGGTATAGGATGCTAATCCAGATATTTGAGATACTTGCAAGACACACTTAGCTTGTCTTTGATTAATAGTCTTGATTATATCTAAAATGCAATTTTCAATTTGTGGAAAAAAAAAGAAACTAAATTCATTGAAACCAAAGTTAAGCAGCAATGATAAGTGAAATCACTGGGAGGGAGAAAAATGGAGTTTTGTGATGCTGTTGAGTAACTCTGAGTTTACTATGTTTTACTGTGGTTTTTAATTTTATTTTTTAAGATGCAAAATGTAACATTTACCATTTCAATCATTTAAAATATACAGTTAGGGGCAAATAGATGGGGAAACAGTGGAAAACAGTGTCAGACTTTATTTCGGGGGGCTCCAAAATCATTGCAGATGGTGATTGCAGCCATGAAATCAAAAGATGCTTACTCCTTGGAAGGAAAGTTATGACCAACCTAGATAACATATTAAAAAGCAGAGATTACTTTGCCAACAAAGGTCCATCTAGTCAAGGCTGTGGTTTTTCCAGTGGTCATGTATGGATATGAGAGTTGGACTGTGAAGAAAGCTGAGCGCTGAAGAATTGATGCTTTTGAACTGTGGTGTTGGAGAAGACTCTTGAGAGTCCCTTGGACTGCAAGGAGATCCAACCAGTCCATCCTAAAGGAGATCAGTCCTGGGTGTTCTTTGGAAGGACTGATGCTAAAGCTGAAACTCCAATACTTTGGCCACCTCATGCGAAGAGTTGACTCATTGGAAAAGACTCTGATGCTGGGAGGGATTGGGGGCAGGAGGAGAAGGGGACGAAAGAGGATGAGATGGCTGGATGGCATCACTGACTCTATGAACATGAGTCTGAGTGAACTCCAGGAGTTGGTGATGGACAGGGAGGCCTGGTGTGCTGCAGTTCATGGGGTCTCAAAGAGTTGGACACGACTGAGCGACTGAACTGAACTTAGTGGCATTGAGTAATGTTGTGCACCCCTCACCATCATCTCTCTCCAGGATGTTTCTTATCTTCCCAAACTGAAACTGCATACCCATTCTCTCCTCCCTGAGCACCTAGCAACCACCATTCTACTTTCTGTTTTTCTGTATTTGACCACTCTAGGTGCCTTGTATAATGAAAGCATGTAGTATCAGTCCCTTTATGACTGGCTTATTTCACTTAGCATGTTGTTAAGGTTCTTCCATGTGTGTTTCAGAATTTTTTTCCTTAAAAGTTGGATAATATTCCATCTTATACATATATCACATTTTGTTTGTCCTTTTATATGTTGTCAGAATTTTCTTCCTTAAAAATTGGATAATATTCCATCTTATACATATTTCACATTTTGTTTGTCCTTTGATATGTTGAGTGCTCTTTGGTTGTTTCCAGCTTTTGGTTGTTGTGAATAATGCTGTAAACATGCATAAAAACGTTTGAGTTCTTGTTTTCTTTTGGGTATGGCCCAGCAGTGGGATTACGCATCATATCGTTGTTCAGTCGCCCAGTTCTGTCCAACTCTTTGTGACCCCATGGACTGCTGCACGCTAAACATCCCTGTCCCTCACCATCTCCTGGAATTTGCCCAAGATTATGTCCATTGTACTGGTGATGCCATTCAGTTATTTCATCCTCTGATGTCCTCTTCTCTTTCTGTCCTCAATCTTTGCCAGCATTAGGGACTTTTCCAATGAGTTGCCTGTTCGAATCACATGACCAAAATACTGACGCTTCAGCTTCAGCATCAGTCCTTCCAATGAGTATTCAGGGTTGATTTCCTTTAAGATTGACTGGTTTGATATCCTTACTGTCCAAGGGACTTCAGGAATCTTCTCCAGTGCAAAAGTTCAATAGCATCAATTCTTTGGTGTTCTACCTTCTCTAAGGTCCATCTCTCACAACTGGATGTGACCACTGGGAAGACCATAGCTTTGACTATATGTACCTTTGTTGGCAGAGTGATGCTTTTCAATACACTGTCTAGGTTTGTCATAACTTTCCTGCCGAGAAGCAGTTGTCTTCTGATTTCATGGCAGCTGTGATTTTAGAGCCCAAGAAAAGGAAATCTGTGTCCATCTTTTCTCCTTCTATTTGCTATGCAGTAATGGGGCTGGATGCCATGATCTTAGTTTTTTAATACTTGGTTTTAAATCAGCTTTTTCACTCTCTTCCTTCCCCTTCATCCAGAGCTTCTTTAGTTCCTCTTAGCTTTCTGCCATTAGAGTGGTATCATCTGCACTCTGAGGCTGTTGATGTTTTTCCCACCTATCTTGATTCCAGCTTGTAACTCATCCAGCCTGGTATTTCTCATGATGTGCTCCAGCATATAAGTTAAACAGGCTGATAACAGACAGCCCTGACATACTTCTTTCTCAATCTTGAACCAATCAGTTGCTCCATACAGGGTTCTAACTGTTGTTTCTTGACCTGCATACAGGTTTCTCAAGAAACAGGTAAGATGGTCTGATATTCTCATTTCTTTAAGAGCTTTCCACAGTTTGTTATGATCCACATAGTCAGAGGCTTTAGTGTAGTTGATGAAATAGAGGTAGACATTTTTCTGGAATTCCCTTACTTTCTCTGTGATCTAGCAAATGTTGGCAATTTAATCTCTGGTTCTTCTGCCTTTTATAAACCCAGCTTGGACATCTCTAAGTTCTTGGTTTGCATAATGCTGAAGCCAAGCATGCAGGATTTTAAGCATGACCTTATGAACATGGAGATGAGTGTAATTGTCTGATAGTTTGAACATTTTTTAGTATTACCCTTCTTGGGAATTGGGATAAGGATTGACCTTTTTCAGAAGAAAATGGCAACCTATTCCAGTCTTCTTGCCTGGAGAATCCCACGAATGGAAGAGCCTGGAGAGCCCCAGTCCATGGGGTTGGCAAAAAGTCTGACACGACTGAGCAACAAACACTTTACCTTACTGGAATTCCATCACGTCCACTAGCTTTATTGAGAGCAGTGCTTCCTAAGGCCCACCTGACTTCACACTTCAGAATGTCTGGCTCTGGTGACTGACCACACCATTGTGGTTATCCAGTTCATTAAGATCTTTTTTGTACAGTTCTTCCTTGTGTTCTTTCCATCTCTCTTCTTGATATCTTCTGCTTCTGCTAGGTGTCTGCCATTTCTGTCCTTTATTGTGCCCATCTGTGGACGAAATGTTCCTTTAATATTTCCAATTTTCCTGAAGAGATCTCTAGTCTTTCCCCTTCTACTGTTTGGCTCTATTTTTTAAGGATTGTTCATTGAAGAAGGCCTTCTTGTCTCCTTGCTGTTCTTTGGAACTCTGTGTTTGGTTGGGTGTGCCTTTCCCTTTCTCCCTTGCTTTTCACTTCTCTTCTTTCCTCAGCTGTTTGTAAGGCCTCCTCAGATGACCACTCTGCCTTCTTGCTTTTCTTTTTCTTTGGGATGGTTTTGTTCCCTGCCTCCTGTACAGTATTACAGACCTCCATCCATAGTTCTTCAGGCACACTGTTCACTAGATCTAATCCCTTGGATCTACTCATTACCTTCCTTCCATATTCATAGGGGATTTGATTTAAGTCATACCTGGCAGGCCTAGTGGTTTTCCCTGCTTTCTTTAGTTTAAGCCTGAATTTTGTTATGAGAAGCTGAGCCACAGTCAGCTCCAGGTCTTGTTTTTGCTGACTGTATGTAGTTTGTCCATCTTTGGCTACAAAGAATGTAATTAATTTCATTTTAGTATTGACCATTTGGTGATGTCCGTGTGTAAAGTCATCTCTTATGTTGTTGAAAAAGGGTCTTATGAGTCTTATGACCAGTACATTCTCTTGGCAGAATTCAGTTATCCTTTACCCTGCCTCATTTTGTTCTCCAAGGCCAAACTTGCCTGTTACTCCAGGTATCTCTTGACTTCCTACTTTAGCATTCCAATCCCCAATGGTGAACAGAAAAACGTTTTTTAATGTTAGTTCTAGGAGGTCTTCTAGGTCTTCAAAGAAGTGATCAACTTCAGCTTCTTCATCATCGGTGGTAGGGACATAGACTTGGATTACTGTGGTATTGAATGGCTTGCCTTGGAAATGAATCGAGATCATTCTGTCATTTTTGAGGTTGTACCCAAGTACTGCATTTCAAACTCTTTTGTTGATTATGAGGGCTACTTCATTTCTTCTAAGGGATTCTTGCCCACAGTAGTGGATATATGGTCACCTGAATTACATTCGCCCATTCCTGTCCATTTTAGTGCACTGATTCCTAAGATGTCAATGTTTATTCTTAACCATCTCCTGTTTAAACATGTCCAATTTACCTTGATTCATGGACCTAACTTTCCAGGTTCCTATGCAATACTGTTCTTCACAGCACTGGACTTTGCTTTCATCACTAGACACATCCACAGCTGAGCATCATTTCTGCTTTTGCCCAGTAGCATATTGAACATCTTCCAACCTGGGGGACTCATCTTTGGTGTCTTATCCTTTTTCAGTGTCTTATCCTTGTTCTAGTCCTTTTTTAAATTTTGTGAAGAGATGCCATGCTCTTTTCCATAGTTGCTGCACTGCTTTACATTCCTACCAGCCTTGCACAATGATTCCAATTTCTTCACATCCTCACCAACACTTAGTCTTTTTTTTAAATAGTAGCACATTTAATGGGTATGAAGTGGTATTTTTTTTAAATCAGATACATTACTGACTAATTTCTGATATAGATTGAATAGGTTTACAAATCTTGATTTTAATAACAGAATGTGTTATTCTTTCAGGGTAGTTTTCTTTTCATTGTTAGTGTCCAGCAGGTCTGTAGCTAATCTGGTTTAAGCAGGTTACATAACTCGTTCATGGCCATTTGGCACTAAGGCATAGATCCATCATGCAAAGTTAAGTATATCTGACTCCTTCACACAAGTTAGTTGAGACAAAATCTAACCACAAAATCTTATATTATAAAATGTGTCCACCCAAACTCCAGTAGGATAGGTTGTATCCATTGAAGGGTTACTCTCTGCAAGGCACTGTGTTAATGGCTTTATACACCTTATGGCTGACCCTCACAGCAACCCTTTTCTTATAGATAAACAGCCTGAGCTTCACAGATCTTAGTTAACTATCCAGCTGTGAGTGGCTGAACCAGTATTCAACCTGAGGTCTTCATATACGCAGAACAGAGTTACCAGTGTGGCTACCACTGGTTACCAGTTACCAGTTCTAAGTAAATATAATTTTGCTTCCACAAAATGCATATATCAAAAACTGCTGGGAAGACATCCTATTTTTGTCTAGAATTTTTCTAAGCGTATTCCATAGAGGGAAGATGGTCCCTTGGAAGATGAGAAGAGCGTAGGTACATGGAAATGGTAAGAAAGGGCTTCCAGACAGAGGGAAGTTGTGAGCCTCTAATCTAGAACCAGGTCTGGTGTGGCATTCAAGGCCACAGCAACTTGATGATGTTGGACATATCTCCAAATTAGTGACTAAATCAGCAGGTGACTTGAGTCGCTTCCTGGCCTAGCTTTGTCTGCATCCTCCTGCCTCCTAGATTGCAGTGTTCTATTAGCTGCAGCCGCCTCGGCAGTGGCAGGCAGCTGCATCTCCTACTTCCTTTCATGTGTGATGAATTCCACTCCAATGCCTGGTTTTAAGAAGCAAGATCTGATTCCATGGTGATCAATTTTAGTTTCTGCTTCCCTAAAGAAGTCAAATAGCACGCTTAATTTTGCTGTGACTCAAAACCCAGCAGAGGGTTTAGCCCCTCTTATCACTTCCTATGTGCGTTTCTGTTTTGCTTCGTTTTTTGGTGTGTTTATTTCCTGATGATGTTTATTTTTTCTCTCTTTATTTTTCTCTTGGTGCTATGTGTTTGGAATAGCAGGAATGCTTCAAAATGTGGCCACATGGATCCCTGTTGATTACAAGTCCTGGAATAAGGTTGTGAGGTGTCATAAGTCAGCTAAGCTCAGGACAGACAACATCTAGTATCTAACTGGTCTAATATCTATTGCTTACTCCAGCATTAGAAGACAGTGCACTGTCCAAGGGGGTGGTGAAAATGCATGATTATTTATGGAGACATCAGTGTTAAAGGGAGTTCCGTATTCATGGTTGGATCACAGCAATAGGAATTTTAGCTGCAAACTGTGTTCAGCGTTAGACTAGAAATATCATGTGATTTGGACAGTCGATTCAAACCTCAAATGGTAATGTATTTGGGGGGGGGGGGCTTCACTGCTGGTTCAGATGTAAAGAATCTGCCTGCAATGCAGGAGACCTGAGTTTGATCCTTGTGTCGGTAAGATCCTCTAGAGAAGGGAGTAGCAGCCCTCTCCAGTATTCTTGCCCAAAGAATCCCCATGGACAGAAGAGCCTGGCTGCCTGCAGTCCATGGGGATGCAAAGAGTTGGACATGATTGAGTGACTAGCACTTATGGTAGGAGAGGAAATTCCAGGATCTCGCTTGAGTGGCCTGTAAACTCACTTGAGAGAGCACTTCCAACACAGCAGGAAAAGGAAAGTATCAGGCAAGGCAAGTAAAATGGCATTGCACTGTGGGGGCGGGATTGGGTGAGAAACTTCTCTTCTTAATATCTACCTTTCCTTTTCATGTCAGCCAAGAAACCCAGGTAAGTGGGTTCGTAGTGAGAGGTTCTAGTACCTTTAGCTGAGGAATGTTGAGAAAGACAAAGTTTAACATCATGTCTTCCTAACTCTGACATTCTATTAATACAGTCTATAAACCAGTCTAGTTTTCTTTGCCTCTTCTACTACTACTTCAGTAGTTAATACCACAAGGTTATTAGTTATAATGTGCTTGAAATATTTATTATACCCATATGGAAATAGGGTTAGATTTGGTACCAGCATAATAAGGTATGCTGTGTATTACCAGTACTTCAAAATAATACCTGTAAACAAAGGTAGGTTTTCTTGCTTGTTTAATTTTCCAAGTAGCTTTCCGTAGTTTAGGACTTTCTAAGAAAACAAAGAAGCATTAACTGAAAAGAACTAAACTGTTAGTTTGACTTAATCACAGAGAAGTTGATAAACAAGTGAAGCATAAACTTCAACAAAATAAACTAATGTTCAGCTAAGATGTCAGTGTGATTCTGGTGGTAATTAAAATTAGTAGGGACTTAGGGACACATGTAATTCTTAAAAGGAATTGCTACCATAACATTCTTACTTTGGGGGTCATTTTTTGATCAAACTTTTCTTTCCATTTATCTGTTTATTCAAAAAATATTGATTGAGGACCACTCTAATAACAGTATTGGTCTTAGCTTATGTTCCACACACTTAAAAGCTGATACAAGCCATCTTTGAGCTGACTGTCTTCTGTATCCTTGTTGGATACTTATTTCCCTTGCTAGTTACATGTTCAGTCATTCCAAACCACTTTAGCCTCTTCATATGTATTTGAGCGGACAATGGCTTCAGAGTATTCCTTCTGAGAGTGAGTGAATTCTACTCATTTGCTTAAAGGCTATCTAGTAAAGTCCAGTGACTTTGTGATATGTTTTCCTACTTTTGCAGTGAGCACTTCTTTTATAAAAATCTATATGTGTTTCTCAGCTCAGATATGCTGGGAAATATGAAAACCATTCTAGATTTGGGTAAGAATAGGGTAACTTTCAGACTGGATGCTACTTAGGAAAGCCTCCCATGTCTCACCTCAATCATTTACTTGGAATTCCAATGCTCATTGACTTCTCCCTATATCAGGCTAATTTGGGTCATGGTCCACAGACTCAAATGCTTATGGGATTTGACAAATGAGAAACATGAATAAAGCAAGCAGTGCCAATGGCAATGAGGAATGGTGAGAATGTGGTCATCTGCAAAGTGCATATGCTCCCTAACGAGACAGCTGTCACTCAACTGCCACTGAATGTCCCATATGGGAAATCTTTTATTGCTTGACCAGTTCATCTAATCTTAAAGCAAAAACAGGTTCTGAAATATAATAGAAAATTTCCAATTGAAAATATAATAGAATTTTAAAATCTCACCTGACTAGATAGAAATATTCATGTTCCTGAATTTCTATTTCATGACCCCTTCTGTACTCCTAAAGTGGAAAAAAAAGGATTAACTGCTACCTTACTGGGCTTGGCTATTTTTAAAGTATAATGTCTATCTGTAGTTGTCATGTTCAATGTGAAACATTTTCTTCAGTTTGCAGTTACTGGCAAAACCAGCTTTATAATCAAATCTACAAGTAAAAAAAAAGACTGGTTATACTTTAGTAATTTCTTGCTATTTCTCATACATGTTAATATTATAATGCTATTTTCTTTCTGTTAATCATTACACAGTTTCTGGGAGAATCAACTTTTAAGATTTTAGCAAGTTTACTGGAGTTATAAAACCAAATTAGGAAGCATTCTGGGTGGAAATGTTCCCCGAAAACTCCTTATAAACTAGGTAATCGAATTGCTGAACTTAATGCATGAAAAGTAAGATAACTTAAAAGGTTTGGATCCATTTCTCCTTTATACCAGAAAGTATTCAAAACTATAGTTTCCGCTTTCTCCAATCTTTGAATTCACTGCTGATTTCCTATGGTTTTGAGCAATGCTGGCATACAATGAGGTACTCAATTACATTTCTTGATGCATAAATGAATGAAATAAAAAGGAAATTTAGAGTCATCAAATAATGATAATGCTTGTAAAGCAAAACCCCATGAGGAAGACAGAAAATATGGTCATAAGACATCTAGGTCACTGGAAATGAGTTCACTTGTACACACACCTAAGCACAAATGTGGAGAGATGTGCCAAGAAACAATCAGTTTCAATCACCTGGGAGACTGTCAGATAGGTGAGTTCCAAAATACATAATTAGAAACAATGGGACAAAGTTGGGCAAATGATAAATGCTTTGTAAATGTTTTTCAATCTTTCCTTTACAAGAATTGGATTATAATTGTTTCTCATTATCTGGGACAAAAATGGTGCTGTGATTAGAATTGTGATAAGTACAAAATCAACTGATAAGACTTTACGGCTGGGTTGGTAATAACTGTTGGTATATAAGATTTTATAAGTCATCATTATTTTTTTTTTCAAGTGGTTGTATTTACCATACAATAACACAATAGAACTCAGCATTTTAATTAATTAATCAGATTAAGTTCATATACTCGTCAAATAAAGTACCTCTTAGCTGAAAATATATTCTTTATGGAAAGAGAGTTTAAGGTCACTGAATCCAATAGTAGTTTCAGATCAATCAATTGAATGACTCCCTTACGTGATAGATCAACCTGGTGACTTTGTAATGAGCTATGGACAAGAAATAATTATAGTTGCCAAACTTATCATTTCAATATCAATGGTTGAATGAAAAATAGACCCTGTTCCCAGCTGGTTTCCTTGTGAGCAGAATAAGTTAAACATGACTATGTTTCTTAAGTAGAATCAGAAACAATTTTAGATCAGAATAAATAAAGGGTACTACTTTATTTTATTAATTATGGAAAATTATTCACTCTCCTAAAGTAATGCTCAAAATTCTCCAAGACAGGCTTCAGCAATACGTGAACTGTGAACTCCCTGATGTTCAACTGGTTTTAGAAAAGGCAGGGGAACCAGAGATCAAATTGCCAACATCCGCTGGATCATGGAAAAAGCAAGAGAGTTCCAGAAAAACATCTATTTCTGCTTTATTGACTATGCCAAAGCCTTTGACTGTGTGGATCACAATAAACTGGAAAATTCTGAAAGAGATGGGAATACCAGACCACCTGACCTGCCTCTTGAGAAACCTGTATGCAGGTCAGGAAGCAACAGTTAGAACTGGACATGGAACAACAGGCTGGTTCCAAATAGGAAAAGGAGTACGTCAAGGCTGTATATTGTCACCTTGCCTATTTAACTTCTATGCAGAGTACATCATGAGAAATGCTGGACTGGAAGAAACACAAGCTGGAATCAAGATTGCCGGGAGAAATATCAGTAACCTCAGATATGTAGATGACAGCACCCTTATGGCAGAAAGTGAAGAGGAACTAAAAAGCCTCTTGATGAAAGTGAAAGAGGAGAGTGAAAAAGTTGGCTTAAAGCTCAACATTCAGAAAACGAAGATCATGGCATCCAGTCTCATCACTTCATGGGAAATAGATGAGGAAACAGTGGAAACAGTGTCAGACTTTATTTTGGGGGGCTCCTATTTTTTTTGGCTCCAAAATCACTGCAGATGGTGACTGCAGCCATGAAATTAAAAGACGCTTACTCCTTGGAAGAAAAGTTATGACCAACCTAGATAGTATATTCAAAAGCAGAGACATTACTTTGCTGACTAAGGTCCGTCTAGTCAAGGCTATGGTTTTTCCTGTGGTCATGTATGGATGTGAGAGTTGGACTGTGAAGAAGGCTGAGTGCCAAAGAATTGATGCTTTTGAACTGTGGTATTGGAAAAGACTCTTGAGAGTCCCTTGGACTGCAAGGAGATCCAACCAGTCCATTCTGAAGGAGATCAACCCTGGGATTTCTTTGGAAGGAATGATGCTAAAGCTGAAGCTCCAGTACTTTGGCCACCTCATGCGAAGAGTTGACTCATTAGAAAAGACTCTGATGCTGGGAGGGGTTGGGGGCAGGAGGAGAAGGGGACGATCGAGGATGAGATGGCTGGATGGCATCACGGACTCGATGGACTTGAGTCTGAGTGAACTCCGGGAGCTGGTGATGGACAGGGAGGCCTGGTGTGCTGTGATTCATGGGGTTGCAAAGAGTTGGACACGACTGAGCGACTGAACTGAACTGAACTACAAGCATGGCAGAATCAACCTCTCCCACTCTAAGTCCTAAAATTTGGTGGGTCTCAATACTATACTGTGTTATGTGTCAGTTAATTCTCACAGCAACACTGCAAGACCTGCACTCTTAATTAATGTTTATAAATTGAATTCTTGAGTAAATAAAATGGTTGATTATTTAAGTTATTAAAAACAATGGTTATCACATTTCAATATTTGGAAATATTGACGATTATTTCAGTAAATCTATGTTGAACTTTACATAATTATGTTGACTAATATATTTATATTATATAAAGTTTCAATATATGTTAAAATGCAACATGGCACATGAAATGACAGTAATATACAATTAAGATATAATGTATAGATTAAAACAGACAATCTTCTAAGAAATTTTCAGAAAAAGCTTTGCAAGTTTAATACCTAAAAATAGCTGCTACCCCATGGTATATACTTCTAGTGATTTTTTTAGAGACTGAAAAGAAAAAAACTATGAACACTGTTAAGTCTATACAATAAATCTGGAGATGTCTATGACATGCATTACAGTCTTTTCCACTATACTGTGTTATGGTTTTAAAATGTATACACACAGGCTTCCACTCTGGTTCCCACAATGCTGTGCGGCTGAGCGCCTCCGAGCCCGCAGGGACGCTGTTGGGGGATCACTGGCTGAGGCGGCGGAGGCGGCGATGTGGGCTGCGGCGGGCCCGCGGCGTCGGGCGGTGCGGATGTGGGGCTGGGCTGACGAGCGCGGCGGCGAGGGCGACGGGCGCATCTACGTGGGGAACCTTCCGAGCCCAACCTTCCGAGCAACGTGCGCGAGAAGGATCTGGAGGACCTGTTCTACAAGTACGGCTGCATCAGCAAGATCGAGCTCAAGAATCGGCACGGCCTCGTGCCCTTCGCCTTCGTGCGCTTCGAGGACCCCCGAGATGCTGAGGATGCAATTTATGGAAGGAACGGTTACGATTATGGCCAGTGTCGGCTTTGTGTGGAGTTCCCCAGGACTTACGGAGGTCGGGGTGGGTGGCCCCGCGGTGGGAGGAGTGGGCCTCCTACGAGAAGATCTGATTTCCGAGTTCTTGTTTCAGGACTTCCTCCATCAGGCAGCTGGCAGGACCTGAAAGATCACATGGCGAGAAGCTGGGGACATCTGTTACGCAGATGTGCAGAAAGATGGAATGGGGATGGTTGAGTATCTCAGAAAAGAAGACATAGAATATGCCCTGCGTAAACTGGATGAAACCAAATTCCGCTCTCATGAGGTTGAAACATCCTACATCCGAGTTTATCCAGAGAGAAGCACCAGCTATGGCTATTCACTGTCTAGGTCTGGGTCGAGGGGCCGTGACTCTCCATACCAAAGCAGGGGTTCCCCACACTACTTCTCTCCTTTCAGACCCTGAGACAGGTGGTGGGAATTTTTTCTTTATTTTTTAGGTGAACTGAGCTGCTTTGTGCTCAGAATCTACATTCCAGATTGATGATTTAGTGTCTTAGGAGATTTTTTAAATTTTTTTTTAAGGAAATAAAACTACATAATTTCTACCAGGGCCATATTAGCAGTGAAACATTTTTAACTGCAGAAATTGTGGTTTTGGTTCAGAAAAGAGTTGTATATTTTTCACCCCGATGATGGGAAAAAAATCAGTGCTGTATTCTTGTGGGTTGCTCTTCTATGGAGATCAGCAGTTACTGTGACCCAGTCGGCCCATTCTGTTTAGAAATATATTTTAAACGTTTAATAACTGACAGGTGTAGTTGTCTTTGATTGTGTTCATAGATTTCACCAACAGGCACACTGATATGTTTAAAAACAAAACAAAACATTGAGTTGCAGTGGCAACTTGTGCCCAATTGGCAAGGAGCAGGAGTGGATTACTTATTTGGGGATAAAGTTAGTTGCTCCGACGATGGTCTGAGAACCTCACATCCAAGGGAAGTTTCAGGGTTTTCTTATAATTCAAAGCCAACTATGTAAACTAAGCTGCTTTAATGAAAAGAGGAGCATTGCAGATAGGGGAAGGGAATGAGAAGGTTAAAAACAGGTTTTTAAAAGTGGGTGCCAGCATAAAGATCATTGGGAAATTCTTAACCAAAACCAACTTGAGCAAGTTGGTCAGGGAAGAAAACTCAAATATTTAAGTTTTGGTTCTGTCACTTTCTCTCCTAAATTTGTCTCATATTTGTCCTTGGTATCTGAGCTATAAAAAAAAGACAACCCCCCCCCAAAAAAAAATAAAAAATAAAATGTATACACACAAGCCACTGTAGGATCTAGTTGTGATAATTAGGTGATTGTATGACCAGGACATTTAGTTCCTTTTTTGGTTTTACTTTATGTATTTATTTACTTTACAATATTGTATTGGTTTTGCCATACATTGACATGAATCTGCCATGGGTGTACATGTGTTCCCCATCCTGAACCCCCATCCCATCCCTCTGGGTCATCCCAGTGCACCAGCCCCGAGCATCCTGTATCATGCACCAAACCTGGACTGGTGATTCATTTCACATGTGATAATTTACATGTTTCAATGCCATTCTCCCATATCATCCTGCCCTTGCCCTCTCCCACAGAGGCTAAAAGACTGTTCATACATCTATATCTCTTTTGCTGTCTCACATACAGGGTTATCGTTACCATCTTTCTAAATTCAATATATATGCATTATTATACTGTATTGGTGTTTTTCTTTCTGGCTTACTTCACTCTATAATAGGCTCCAGTTTCATCCACCTCGTTAGAACTGATTCAAATGTATTATTTTTAATGGCTGAGTAATAGTTCATTGTGTATATGTACCACAGCTTTCATATCCATTTGTCTGCTGATGGACATCTAGGTTGCTTCCATGTCCTGGCTATTATAAACAATGCTGCGATGAATATTGGGGTACATGTGTCTCTTTCAGTTCTGGTTTCCTCGGGTTTGTGAGCCCAGCAGTGGGATGGCAGGATCAATCCAAGAAGAAGACATAACAATTATAAATATATATGCACCCAACATAGGAGCACCACAATATGTAAGACAAATGCTAACAAATATGAAAGGGGAAATTAACTATAACACAGTAATAGTGGGAGACTTTAATGCCCCACTCACACCTATGGATAGATCAACTAAACAGAAAATTAACAAGGAAACACAAACTTTAAATGATACAATAGACAAGTTAGACCTAATTGGAATCTATAGGACATTTCACCCCAAAACAATGAATTTCACCTTTTTCTCAAGCACACACGGAGCCTTCTCCAGCACAGATCACATTCTGGGCCATAAATCTAGCCTTGGTAAATTCAAAAAAATTGAAATTGTTCCAAGCATCTTTTCTGACCACAATGCAGTAAGATTAGATGTCAATTACAGGAGAAAAACTTATTAAAAATTCCAATGTATGAAGGCTGAACAATATGCTGCTGAATAATCAACAAATCACAGAAGAAATAATAAATTAAAATGTGCATAGAAATGAATGAAAATGAAAACACAACAACCCAAAACCTGTGGGACACTATAAAAGCAGTGCTAAGGGGAAGGTTCATGGCAGTACAGGCTCACCTCAAGAAACAAGAAAAAAGTCAAATAAATAACCTAACTCTACACCTAAAGCAACTAGAAAAGGAAGAAATGGAGAACCCCAGGGTTAGTAGAAGGAAAGAAATCTTAAAAATTAGGGCAGAAATAAATGCAAAAGAAACGAGATCACAGCAAAAATCAACAACGCCAAAAGCTGGTTCTTTGAAAGGATAAATAAAATTGACAAACCATTAGCCAGACTCATCAAGAAACAAAGAGAAAAATCAACAAAATTAGAAATGAAGAGATCGCAACAGACAACACAGAAATACAAAGGATCATAAGAGACTACTATCAGCAACTATATGCAAATAAAATGGACAACTTGGAAGAAATGGACAAATTCTTAGAAAAGTACAACTTTCCAAAACTGAACCAGGAAGAAATAGAAAATCTTAGCAGACCCATCACAAGCAGAGAAGTCGAAACTGTAATCAGAAATCTTCCAGCAAACAAAAGCCCAGGACCAGACGACTTCACAGCTGAATTCTACCAAAAATTTAAAGGGCTAACACCTATCCTACTCAAACTCTTCCAGAAAATTGCAGAGGAAGGTAAACTTCCAAACTCATTCTGTGAGGCCACCATCACCCTAATACCAAAACCTGACAAAGATGCCACAAAAAAAGAAAACTACAGGCCAATATCACTGATGAACATAGATGCAAAAATCCATAACAAAATTCTAGCAAACAGAATCCAACAACTTATTAAAAAGATCATACATCATGACCAAGTGGGCTTTATCCCAGGGATGCAAGGATTCTTCAATATCCACAAATCAGTTAATGTAATACACATTAATAAATTGAAAAAAGCCATATGATTATCTCAATAGATGCAGAGAAAGCCCTTGACAAAATTCAACATCCATTTATGATAAAAAACCCTCTAGAAATCAGGAATAGAAGGGACATTTAGTTTCTGAAGGTTGAGGTAATTAAATGATTCAGTGGCACAAGGGAGAATGATTTTTGAACTTCTGTTAATTTGTTGTGAGAACTCTGCATGTCCATAGGATATTTCTTCAAATTTCAAAGCTGAGAAACTTGATTCCTAAATCTTTGGTTGCTTTAATCACCTTAAACCTCTTCTCCCTGAATTGTGTAAAGTAATAAATAATGTGAGGTTATAGTGATAATATCTTCAAACTGCCAGGAATTTTCAGGCTCAGCTCAGCTGTTATTCAAGATGCTTACTTTTGAAGACAAACGGGGACAAAAACATGAAATCCTGAGTTCTTTCAATGCTTGGCTTTTATACTACGTACCAAATCTAATTGTTACCCTATTACTGTATAATGTGAATGGCATTTGTGTAAAATATGAGTATAATCACATGATTTTCCACAGTCCTATGTGTGCTTTGGTGTCTGACAATGTGTAAAATTGAGTTTAAGTGTTGGAATTATCACAAGAAAAATAATGCAACTACAAAAAGAAACATAGATGTATATTAACTTTTTAAGATTGAAGAACTATGTATTTATTTATTTTTTGCTACTTCAAATATCAGATTTTGAGTAAACATTCTGAAAATAGTCATCAAATCCCATTTCTATTTAAAAATTAGATAAATTAGAGGAAAGTACAACACACAAAAGTGTTTTAAGCAATTTAAACTCTTATCAGTGAAGGCAAGCATGAAGTGAACAGCAAAGTCTTATTTATAACAATGTCTTTGACTTTCATTTTCCTGGAATCATAATGTGGTATTTTGATCATATAAAAGATACTTTGAATCTGAAACAGAAATGACTAGCTCTAAAACTAAAATAGCAGTAACAGTGCTTTAATAATTGAGAAAGAGATTAGGAAGACCCTTGTAAATTTATCCTTAATCATAAACTGTGTGAACATTACATAATTTGAAAGTCAATGTATTTTTGGCAGGTTCTTTTCGTTATGTGTATGTCACAGATTGGAAATATCTAATTTGCATAGAAAAATCTAAGTAGCATGTCTTCTGAAAATAGAAATACTTAGAATGCCGAATTAGCCTCTTGACTATGTATAGAGAAACTGCTATAATAGATTCTGAGTTAAACTATATGTCTAGGCTAAGGTCCTGAATGGGCTAATGTCCATTAACAATCAACAAATTAGTGAATTGCCTTTATTGAAATTTCTTTTCTCAACCTAATGGTTTGTTTAACTGATGGCTGATGTGACCATTAGGAGCTATTAGCATGTTAAGAGGGTATTAAATAAAGCCAACGGTTGGCCTTAGAAACAAAAGGATAAATGCAGCGCTATTTATTATTTTGCTAGGCTAAGCAAACATATTTTAGATGCATTACTGCCTTCTAACAATGGCAGTAAGTCATCTGTTGAATAAATGTTTTATTGGGCTAAAAACAAAAGAATCAGCAAATCTATGATCTACTGAACTTCTAATTATTAATATGTTTTAGTTCATTTGTAGACTTTGAGCCGTCTATATATATAGACCAAACCAAAGTTTTAATTGTGTTGGATTTTTCAATCAAACACTGTTACGAAAAGAAAAATACATATTGCAACCAGATGTGGGTGAAATTGTCTTAAAATTAAGCTACTTTTAAATGTATTCCCTTTAATATACTTAAGGTAAGGGAGAATCAGATGGAAGTATTTATCTAAATGTTCAGCATCCTCGTGTTGATTTTTCTAGTACTTCTACATTTAACTTCTCATTATTGGTTTTATATCCGAAAAAGCAGACTTAGCAGTGTCATATAGAGGTCTGAGGAGAAGCTCTTTCCGTTGGCCTGTTTTATTTTGATTTAAATGCTGTGCTTTTGAAGTTGTGTCTGATAATGTGTCAGAAAGAAATAGGAATTCTTGTTTATATGCATTTTCCTTAGCCTGTGTCTCATAGGAAGAAATGGAGGATATACCGTTTCCAACAGACTCTGACTATTACACCAGGAATATGGCTCCATTGCCCCAATTTGAGACTGAATTTTCATTAATTCACTTCATAAATGTTTACTGATCACCACCGTATGCCAGATACTTTTTCAAGCACTATAGTTACATATTGAGCTCAAAGGGGGAAAGAAAAAAAATCAAAATCCCTATGCTTGTGAATCTTACATTGTAGTAGGGGAAGAGAGACAACAGAAAATAAACCTGAGTAAGAAAACTGAAGGTTGATAAGTGCTATAAAAGAAAGAACAAAATAAAGAGATTAGAAGTGATGAGGGAGGGGGGAGCAAGTGGCATTTTGAATAGTCATCCAGCTTCCCTCAGTAAAAATGATATTAAAGTAAAGATTTAAAGAAATTAAGGGGGTTTGTTTTTCACATATCAGAGGAAAGAAAGCTCCAGGTGGAAGGACCAGCTAGTGAAATGCTCTAAGGCATGTGCTTGCCTGATGTTTTCAAGGATTAGAGTAAACAACGCTACGAAAGTGATTTGTGGGAAATGAGGTCAGACAGAAAAAGCAAGGAGAGCCCTAATAATTCATTATAAGGCATATTGCTCTTACTCTGAGCATGATCTCCTTATGTTTTAAGAGGACCACTCAGACTGGTTCATTCCAATTTCAAAGAAAGGCAATGCAAAAGAATGCTCAACTACTGCACAATTGCCCTCATCTCACATGCTAGTAAAGTAATGCTCAAAATTCTCCAAGCCAGGCTTCAGCAATACATGAACCACAAACTCACTGATGTTCAAGCTGGTTTTAGAAAAGGCAGAGGAACCAGAGATCAAATTGCCAACATCCGCTGGATCATGGAAAAAGCAAGAGAGTTCCAGAAAAACATCTATTTCTGCTTTATTGACTATGCCAAAGCCTTTGACTGTGTGGATCACAATAAACTGTGGAAAATTCTGAGAGAGATGGGAATACCAGACCACCTAACCTGCCTCTTGAGAAATCTGTATGCAGGTCAGGAAGTAACAGTTAGAACTGGGCATGGAACAATAGACTGGTTCCAAATAGGAAAAGGAGTACGTCAAGGCTGTATATTGTCACCCTGCTTATTTAACTTATATGCAGAGTACATCATGAGAAACGCTGGACTGGAAGAAACACAAGCTGGAATCAAGATTGCTGGGAGAAATATCAATCACCTCAGATATGCAGATGACACCACCCTTATGGCAGAAAGTGAAGAGGAACTAAAAAGCCTCTTGATGAAAGTGAAAGAGGAGAGTGAAAAAGTTGGCTTAAAGCTCAACATTCAGAAAACGAAGATCATGGCATCCGGTCCCATCACTTCATGGGAAATAGATGAGGAAACAGTGGAAACAGTGTCAGACTTTATTTTTTGGGGCTCCAAAATCACTGCAGATGGTGACTGCAGCCATGAAATTAAAAGACGCTTACTCCTTGGAAGAAAAGTTATGACCAAACTAGATAATATATTCAAAAGCAGAGACATTACTTTGCCGACTAAGATCCGTCTAGTTAAGGCTATGGTTTTTCCTGTGGTCATGTATGGATGTGAGAGTTGGACTGTGAAGAAAGCTGAGCACCAAAGAATTGATGCTTTTGCATTGTGGTGTTGGAGAAGACTCTTGAGAGTCCCTTGGACTGCAAGGAGATCAGCCCTGGGATGTCTTTGGAAGGAATGATACTGAAGCTGAAGCTCTAGTACTTTGGCCACCTGATGCGAAGAGTTGATTCATTGGAAAAGACTCTGATGCTGGGAGGGATTGGGGGCAGGAGGAGAAGGGGACAACCAAGGATAAGATGTTTGGATGGCATCATGGACTCGATGGATGTGAGTCTGAGTGAACTCCGGGAGCTGGTGATGGACAGAGAGGCCTGGCATGCTGTGGTTCATGGGGTTGCAAAGAGTTGGACATGACTGAACGACTGAACTGAACTGAAGCTGTAAGAGTGTAGTATGAAAAGTGAAAGTTGCGTCTGACTTTTTGTGGCCCCATGGAATGTAGCCCACGAGGCTCCTCTGTTCATGGAATTCTCTGGGCAAGGATACTGGAGTAGATGGCCATTCCCTTCTCCAGTGGATCTTCCCAATCCAGGGATCAAACCTAGGCAATTTCTTTACCATCTGAGCCACCATGGAAGCCCAGATGGTAAGAGGTGAGACTATAATGATAAGAGGGAAGCTCAGATAGTAAGAGGAGTAAGGCTCTATTAAAGGAAGCCTGGTTGGGTGTCAACTGCAGTGATCCTGCCGAGAGATATTGGTGATTTGTTTGTCGGAAAGGGCATCACAAGGACAAGAAACGTAATGAAAAGTAGTCTGATTCTGGATATATGTCGAAAGTAGAACCAAGAAGATTTTATGGAATGGGGTATATGAATGAAAAAGGATAGTTCCAAAGTTTTATCCCAAGTGGATGTAAAGATGATTGACATAACCTGATTTGGGAAGGGTTGTGGGTAAGAGTAAGAACAGGAGTTCAACTTTGAACATGTTAGAAGGTCGCCAGATTTAGCAAATGGGAATGCAAGACAAGTCCGTGGAAGTTCTCTTGGCCAAATTTGTATTTCTGTATTTAATCTGGTAACCTTAATATGTTGACTTTGAAGTCTGTTGGACATCAAAATGGAGATGTTGCAAAGGTATTTGGAGCACAGCTATGAGCTGAAATTGTAATTTTATGAGTTGTTAGCATGTAGGTGAAATACCCTGTATGCAGACAGCAAAAGAGACACAGATGTGTAGAGCAGACTTTTGGACTCTGAGGGAGAGGGAGAGGGTGGGATGATTTGGGAGAACGGCATTGAAACATGTATACTATCATGTAAGAAATGAATCACCAGTCTATGTTCTATGTAGGATGCAGGATGCTTGGGGCTGGTGCACAGGGATGATCAGGAGGGATGATGTGGGGTGGGAGATGGGAGGGGGGTTCATGTTTGGGAGCTCATGTACACCCATGGCAGATTCGTGTCAATGTATGCCAAAACCAATACAGTATTGTCAAGTAAAATAAAGTAAAAATAAAAATTAAAAAATAAATAAAAATTAAGAAAGTGAAAACATTAAAGAAAATGATTGAAAAAATAAAATTATGAGACTGAATGATATAGCAAAAGACATGAGTATGGATAAGAAGGACGGCGGGTCTGTGCCCTTCTAGAGTGAGGCTTCAAGCATTTCAGCTTTTATAGAGTTTGGGAAAAGGTAGGAGGAGTAGCAAAAAAGACGGAGAAAGAGAAACCAGAATAGTAGCAGGAAAATCAATAAAAGGTAGTGTGCTAGTAGCCAAAAAAGGAAAGTGTTTCAAGGAGGAGGGAGCAAACCGTTGTGATATGTGCTGAAAGGAGTAATCCAATATAGAGGAAAGTATTGATGTATTAGAGAAAGAGAGTAATTGCAGAAGCAATATCCTTGACTGGATAGTATTCATGAATTCAATTAGTTATACATAGAAATGAAGCTTGGCAGCAAGAGTAGAAGACAGGAGGACCTAAAATATGGTGGCCAATGCTGGTGGGTAATCAGAGCTGGTGGTGAGAGCCTGCTGAAGTTCTCTTCTGATTGCCTCAGTTTTCTCAGTGAGGTAGGAAGCAAGGTCATAGTTGCAATTCAGGATAAAGAAAGAAATATTTGGGATTCAAAGAGAAAGAAGAAGGCATGAGGCATGTTTAGGTGAGGAGAGTGCCTGGGCAGGTCAAAGATATAGCATAATTGGCCAGCATGAAAAGTCCTCTTAATTTGTGGGCCTGATTTAAATTGAACTAGTTAATGTGGTTTTGTGTTATTTGTAGTACATCAGAGTAGGGCATTGGAAACTTTATGATGAAAATGAAAGTTAGGATTTTAAAAAGTGAGTGTTTCTTACCAAATTTTACCCCCTTTAGGTGAAAATGCTTAAATGTAATAGCCTTCCATTTGCCAGTGCCAATTTATAATCATTCTTAGAGAAGTTTCTTTACATGGAGGTGAGTAAAACTGTAAAAGATTTATTGAGAAGGACTAAACCCCAAATAAAGAAGTGCTTTGTATACTTTACCATGTAAGATATTATTAAGGGGACCCTGAGCTTACTTTTCAGGCTTCCCAGGCGGCTCAGTGGTGAAGAATTTGCCTGCCAATGCAGGAGACGCAGGACACAGAGGTCTGATCTCTGGGTCAGGAAATCCCCCTGGAGTAGAAAATGGCAACCCACTCCAGTATTCTTCCCTGGAAAAGTCCATGAACAGAGGAGAATGGAGGGTTACATTCCATGGGGTTACAGAGAGTCAGGCACGGCTGAGCATGCACCCATGAGCTAGTTTCAGGGCCTCACAGGAAGTGGAAGGAATTCTAAACCAGTATTAAGAATTAACTTCCTAGTGAAGTTTACTGGCTCTTCCACATTTTATCCGTGGCACTCCAAAGCAGGCTCTGGATTTCTTACTTGGAATCTTAATGGTAATTACAAAAATGCATTTTAGTTCTAGCCAAAAACATTATTTACTGGTGAAGTAAAATCTTAGGTTTTCTTAAAATTATTTTTAATTGGAGGGTAATTTCTTTACAGTATTGTGTTGGCTTCTGCCATACAACACTGTGAATCAGTCATAGATATACATATATCCCGTCCCTCTGAGTAATATTCCATTGTATATATGTACCACAACTTCTTTATCAATTTGTCTCTCAGTGGACAGGTTGCTTTCTTGTCCTAACTATTGTAAATAGTGTTGCTATGAACATTAGGGTACATGTGTTTTTTTTCAGTATGGTTGGCTCACAGTATGTGCCCAGCAGTGTGATTGCTAGCTCATACTTGGTAGTTTTATTCCTAGTTTTTAAAGGAATCACCAATCCTTAATAGTGTTTGTATCAATTTACATGTTCACCAACAGAGCAAGACGGTTCCCTTTTCTCCACACTCTCCCCAGCATTTATTGTTTGTAGATTTTTGGAAGATATCCATTTTGACCAGTGAGAGATGGTACCTCATTGTAGTTTTGATTTGCATTTCACTAATGATGAGTGATATTGAGCATCTTTTCCTCTGTTTGTTGGCCATCTCTATGTCTTCTGTGGAGAAATGTCCGTGTAAGTCTTCCTCCCACTTTTTGATTGGGTTGTTTGTTTTTCTAGTATTGAGCTGTAGGAGCTGTATGTATATTTTCCCCCCCATTCTGAGGGTTGTCTTTTCATCTTATTTATAGTTTCCTTTTCTGTGCAAAAGCTTTTAATTTTAATTAGGTCCCACTTGTTTGTTTTTGTTTTTGTTTCCATTAATTTAGGAGGTGGGTCAGAGGATATTGCTGTGATTTATGTCAAAGAATGTTTTGCTTATGTTTTCCTCTAAGAGTTTTATAGTTTCTGGCCTCACATTTAGGTCATTAATCCACTTTATTTCAGTATATTGTGTTAGAAAGTGTTCTTTTATGCACAGCTGTCCAATTTTCCCAGCATCACTTATTGAAGATGCTGTCTTTTCTCCACTGTATACTCTTGCCTCCTTTGTCAAAGATAAGGTGCCCATGAGGGCATGGGCTTATCTCTTGGCTTTCCCAAAATGGCAACCCATTCCAGTATTCTTGCCTGGAAAATCCCATGGACGGAGGAACCTAGTTATGCTACTGTCCATGGGGTCACAAAGAGTTGGACACGACTGAGTGACTTTACTGAAAGATGCCACCAGAAAATTACTAGAGGTAATCCATGAATTTAGTAAAGTTGTAGGATACAAAATTAATATGCAGAAATCATGGGCACTCCTATACACTAACATCAAAAAATCAGAATGAGAAATTAGGGAAACAATCCCATGTACCACTGCAGCAAAAGGGATAACAATGAAAAATCAAAAAGAGAAATTAGGAAAACAATCCCATATATCACTGCAGCAAAAAGAATAAAATACCTAAGTAGACAAAGACCTAACACAGGAAACTTCAGTGTCTTATAGTAATTAGAGTTATATGATAGAGATCTCTTCAAGAAAATTAGATACTAAGGAATATTTCATGCAAAGATGGGCACAATAAAGGACAGAAATGGTATGGACCTAAAAGAAGCTGAATATATTAAGAGGAGGTGGGAAGAATACACAGAAGAACCTACAAAAAACTCTTCACAACCCAGATTATCACAATGGTGTGATCACTCACCTAGAGCCAGACATCCTGGAATGTGAAGTCAAGTGGGCCTTAGGAAGCATTACTACGAACAAAGCTAGTGGAGGTGATGGAATTCCAGTTGAGCTATTTCAAATCCTGAAAGATGATGCTGTGAAAGTGCTGACTCAATATGTCAGCAAATTTGGAAAACTCAGCAGTGGCCACAGGACTGGAAAAGGTCAGTTTTCATTCCAATTCCAAAGAAAGGCAATGCCAAAGAATGTTCACACTACTGCACAACTGCACTAATCTCACACGCTAGCAAAGTAATGCACAAAATTCTCCAAGCCAGGCTTCAGCAATACATGAACTGTGAACTTCCAGATATTCAAGCTGGTTTTAGAAAAGGCAGAGGAACCAGCGATCAAATTGCCAACATCCGCTGGATCATGGAAAAAGCAGGAGAGTTCCAGAAAAACGTCTACTTCTGCTTTATTGACTATGTCAAAGCCTTTGACTGTGTGGATCACAACAAACTGTGGAAAATTCTGAGAGAGATGGGAATACCAGACCACCTGACCTGCCTCTTGAGAAATCTGTATGCAGGTCAGGAAGCAACAGTTAGAACGGACATGGAACAATAGACTGGCTCCAAATTGGGAAAAGAGTACATCAAGGCTGTATATTGTCACTTTGCTTATTTAACTCATATGCAGAGTATATCATACAAAATGCTTGGCTGGATGAAGCACAAGCTGGAATCAAGAATGCTGGGAGAAATATCAATAACCTTAGATATGCAGATGATACCACACTTATGGTAGAAAGAGAAGAGGAACTAAAGAGCTTCTTGATGAAGATGAAAGAGGAGAGTGAAAAAGCTGGCTTAAAACTCAGCATTCATAAAACTAAGATCATGGCATCTGGCCCCATCATTTCATGGCAAATGAATGGGGAAACAATGGAAACAGTGATAGACTTTATTTTCTTGGACTCCAAAATCACCTCAGAGGGTGACTGCAGTCATGAAATTAAAAGACTCTTGATACTTGGAAGAAAAGCTATGACCAACCTAGACAGCATATTAAAAAGCAGAGACATTACTTTACCAATGAAGGTTTGTATAGTCAAAGCTATTGTTTTTCCAGTAGTTGTGTATGAATGTGAGAGTTGGGCCTGAAAGAAATTGAGCACAGAAGAATTGATGCTTTTGAAATGTGGTGTTGGAGAAGACTCTCAAGAGTCCCTTGGACTGCAAGGAGATCCAACCAGTCCATCCTAAAGGAAATCAGTCCTGAATATTCATTGGAAGGACTGATGCTGAAGCTGAAGCTTCAACACTTTGGCCACCTGATATGAAAAACTGACTCACTGGAAAAAACCTTGATGCTGGGAAAGAATGAAGGCAGGAAGAGAAGGGGATGACAGAGAATGAGATACTCAGATGGCATCAGTGACTCAATGGACATGAGTTTGAGCAAGCTCCAGGAGTTGGTGATGTACAAGGGAGCCTGCAGTCCGTGGCATTGCAGAGAGTCAGACACGACTCAGAAAGTGAATTGAAGAAAGAAATTAAAGACAAGACAAACACATCGATGTATATCTTTTTGTTCTTGGACTTGAATAATCACTATTGTAAAAATCTATACTACCTAAAGCAATCTACAGTTTCAATGCAGTCCCTATCAAATTACCAATGGGTTTTTAAAAGGACTAGAACAAAAATTTCCTAATTTGTATGGAAACACAAAAGACTTTGAACAGCCACAGCAATCTTGAGAAAGAAAAATGGAGGTGGAAGAATTGGCTTTCCTGATTTCAGACTATAATACAAAGCTACAGTAATTAAGATAGTATGGTATTGGCACCCAAACAGAAATATCAGTCAGTGGAACAATCATTAGTTCTTAATCCATTAATTGCTAAAGAGTATCTTGCTTTCCTCCAGCAGCTCAAGTTCTGAAAAATACATCTGCCTTTCTACGTATGAGAGTAGCTGTGTGACACTGTAGCTGCCTGATTCTCAAACAAGCAGAATACCCTGCTTTGTGTCCATGATCCCTATCAGGTACATTTTTGGTGGTATGAAGAAATTTTCCTAAAGACCTGTCTTCTCTGATAACTGTAGTGAAGAAAGGGCTATTTTAGAATTTAAAAAATAGATTTTATTTAATCTGGGGTGAAATTGTAAAATAAACATGAAAGAAATCTTATATCCTTAGGGTGATGATTTTTGTGCAATATTCTTTTGACACAGCATATAAAAAGTAACAAACAAGTTGGGGGAAAATATGACATTCTGAAGTTTAAATACTTTGCTATGTTCTCCAGATCTTTAGTTATTAAAACAACTAGATTATTTTAAGGTAATTAATTGAAAATAATTTTTAAATGCTCAAGTGAAAATTCAGATTACAGTGTATTTTAGCAATTAAAAAATAATCTGTGGTGAGATGGTTTTTAAAAAGTCTCCAAATAATTTTAGCTCAGATAAAGAAAGTAACTATTTTTGAACTTAAACGTCTAATATTTGAGTACTATTTTGAAAATATTTGGTAAACATGTTTCACGGCATCCAGTGTAGTTATGAGGGATAGAGTAACTCAGAAGTGAAAGTGCCTACTGGAGACAGACTGCTTGGGTTTGCTTTCCTGGTGCACCCTCTACTTGCAGTGTAAGAGTGGAGAAGTTACTTAACTTTTCTGTGCCTCAACTTGTTTTCTCAATCTGAAAAATTGAGATGTAATAGCCTAAGAGTTGGACACAACTTAGCGACTAAATAGCAAACAACAAGTATATCCCTCACAGCCATAGAACTGTTTGTGAGAATCAACTACACTGTATTTGAAATGTTTGGAATGGTAACCAGTATATGATGAAAGTATTAGTGATTATTTTTTGAAATAAAAATATTAAAGTTTATGTAAAATGTTACCATGTCAAATTAAAAAAAAAGCAGGATATATGATGAAGTATGTTAAATGATTAAATCAACTTTTAAGATATGACTAAGGCAAGTGGCAGATAGAAAACATCTGCAAGAAAAGTTATAGTTTGGTGGTTCACATGGTAAAGAATCTGCATGCAATGCAGGGGAACTGAGTTCGATCCCTGGCTTGGGAAGATCCCCTGGAAGAGGGCATGGCAACACATTCCAGCATTTTTGCTTGGAGAATCCCCATGGACAGAGGAGCCTAGTGGGCTACAGTCCATGGGGTTGCAAAGATTCAGACAGGACTGAGGGACTAAGCACAAGAGTTGATAATGCAGCCTAAATTAGTGTCTGTTATGTAGAGTCTCTTCAATATTCACAGCCCCAACCCACAATTTGCAAGTAGTACTGAAGCCACTTAGCATGCATGCATGCATTGGAGAAGGAAATGGCAACACACTCCAATATTCTTGCCTGGAGAATCCCAGGGACAGAGGAGCCCGGTGGGCTGCCGTCTAGGGTCACACAGACACGACTGAAGTGACTTAGCAGCAGCAGCAGGAAACACCTTCCCATTCTTTTAATGTAGACTCCACCTAACTAGGCGCACAGCCTCACAGAGGAGGCCCTGGGGCTGGCGAGGCAAGGCTCCCTCCAGTCCAGTGGTATATTGACCCTGTATGCCCTTGCTTACATGCAGCAAGCTCAGTTCTAATGTATCACAGACTCTAGTCACTGGAGAATAATCAAAACTATGAATTTTAAACTAAAAAAGAAAAGGCCAAAGTCAAACATATTTCTTGATCTATTTCTGCTGGTGTTGCCAAAATTTTCACTGTTTCTATAATCACATCAGTGGATCCTCTCTGAGCCCAGCTATTTGAGAGTTTTAAGAGAAGAGACCAGTTTTTAAAAATCATCTCTCTCTGGATCTGAAATATAAAAAATATACAATCACCTTCCCTTTAAAATTTTCCTATTCACAGGGATTGATGATCTGAACTTCATCCCTAATTTTAAAGTTGCTTTTATAAAATTGGTCACTCAGTCATCTTCGACTCTTTGAGGCTCCCTGGACTGTAGCCCACCAGGCTCCTCTGTTCGTAGGGTTCTCCAGGCAAGAATACTGGAGTGGCTTGCCATTTCCTTCTCCAGCGGATCTTCGCAACTAGGTATTGAAGCTGCATCTCTTAGGTCTCCTGCATCAGCAGGCAGATTCTTTACTACAGTTGCTTTTATTAAGTAGGTTCAGTTATTCAAAAAATGTAAATGCCTGTTCACCTTCAGTTGTCCCACAGCTCAGGTTTGGTTTGTTGCTTTTATATGAACTTGGTGAATGGACCTAGTGTTGAGATAAATGAATGGGCATTTTCTCATTACAGAGCCCCTTATTGTCAAGGATAATATCTAAAGCTGGAATTGGGGCAGTTTGCTTGGGAGTAAGGGGAAAAGCATTAAAAAAAAAAAAGTAACTATGTTTTGTATTTTTTTCAATTATACATTTTTTTAGTGTCATGAAAGCAGTTCAAAAAAAGACGTTTCTTTTTGAACAAAGAAACCATAAAATGTTTTCTTTATGAAACAATGCCTGCACATGTACTCTGTGGTCACACAATTGTGTCCAGGGTAACGGCTAACTTAATATTAGAAGAGTGAGTATGGTACAGTTATCCAAATTAGATGTTACCTGATTATTCAGTTTTTATTTCCCCACTTTTCCATCAGTTTATTACTAAGGGATGAAAATGAAGGTGGTTATGTTGAAATTTTTGCCTATGACTTTGCAATAAACTGTACAAGAGAATATTTGTCATGAGAGCATTTGTCCTTTTGAAAAGAATTATTATTGTAACAGTTTCTTTCATAGCTTCCTGAACATACTAGCTTTGCTTGGTATTTTCTTTTTTTCCCTAACATTATTTCCCTAGTTGAAAATAAATATAAAGGAAACAGCAAGTAATAAGTCATTAGCAAAAAAAAAAAAAACATAAAGCAAGAAATGCACATTAAAATGATATATAAGATAACCACATTTATTTGAGTGTATTCCAATATCAAAAGGCAAATTTCAACAATGCAAAAATTGCAATTATGTTTGCACCAACCTAATAATATAAAGATCACTAATTATTAGTCTGATTCTAGCACTCTGGAAGAGATTGCACTTCTAATTTCTGTATTCTGTTAGCAGTCATGATGCTGCAGTGAAATTCGTAATTAGTAAGATATATTCTTTAGGAGGTACTTGTGTTGAGCCTTTTCCAAAACTTTTCTAAAATTTAGGTAATACTCAGTGAAACAAATACTTTTAAATATCAGCAATCTGTAATTGCCTTTGTACAACATCACACAGAAAATAGGAACATAGTATTGGAGCCAAGTCAGGGAAACCAAGAGAAAATTGATGTAGCTATGAAATCAAGGGTGTTCTGTTGTGGTGGGAGGTGAGATTGGAAAGAAAGATTGGGTCTAGATTGTAAAGGGCCTTTGTGCTTTGATAAGAAGTTTGGGAGCAATGAATGGTTTTGAGTGGCAAATTAGCAATGAAATATATCATTAGGGAATGTCTCTGAAAGCAAGTCTGGTTGAATGTAAAAAGACTTTCTTGGGAACAGAAGACTTCCTTTTACTGATTCAAGTACAATGAAGTGCCAGACTTACAGGTAGAGAAAGGAAGAAGTTGATCTAAAATTGAGCTTTGGTTATTTCATTCTATTTTTTTTTTCAGTCTCTATAGAATCTCTTTGCCTCATTTCTCTCAAAGAGTTTTGTTAAAATACTGCATTGAAAGGACGACTAAATAAATATCTGATGTTGAAGAGTAAAGTGTACGAGGAGGAGTCAAGATATATTTTCCAACAACAGAAGTAACAGACTTGATAGAAAACTGTCCAGTTTCTACTCAGGAGTCTGATGGTTCAGTCTTATCTAAGTGATTAATAATGATATGAAAGAGGAACAGGCATGACATTCTTGAGGAATTCAGTTTGATACATCATGCCACCTCTTTTCCCCTGTAGGATGACAGGAGCATTGCTCACAAGAATCCCCTTGTACACCCAAGATAATCTAAACCCTGTCTTTTTCCTGTCTTACCCATTTTAGAGGCATTTGCCAAGTGGCCTAGGACTAGAAATTTAACAAAGATAATGTTTTTCATGTTTACTATGTTCAGTCCTCTTTGGACAATCAAGCTAATTATAACTATTGATTCAGCAGCCTTGTTAATGTTATAGAAGAAAATTAGATTAGGCAGACACATTAATTTTTGGAGTTTTTCTCAATTCCTCATGAGCTTTCAGGTGCTTGTAAATTTATTTTTAAGATATTTAATATATTCTATGCATAATTATATAGTTCATAAACTGATTTTTTCTCTTTTAGTTGGCAGTAATATATAGAGCTCACAGAACATCTTGCTTAACATAGGGATAAATGAATTTTCTCATTTCCCCTCTTTGCTTCCTCTGTATTTCTGTGTCCACTTCACTCTAAGCCATTTGTTTTCATCTTGGCAGTTGTTCCGCCGGGTCTCTCTGGACTACCCAGGAGACTCCTCAGAGCATACTGAGCTCTATCAAGCACATAGAACTGCTTCTAGTTTCTTTTTAAAAGGCCTGTCTCCTCCCTTGGGGGAGACAGCTGAAGTGGGGTGGTATCAGCTAGCTGACAGACAATAAAGCAAAGCCCTCTACCACGCTCCTCTGATGATCTGCATGAGTACCTGCCTGTAGAGTGATAATTAGTGATATGTATGTATCCCTTCCTGAGGTTATTTCTCCATACTCAAGCCTCTCATGGATTTATTTCCATGATATAAGAAATTCCATTTTGCAAATACATCAAATTAGCAATGACTTGGCCATGTATAGCTAATTCCCTCTCTAAGGTCTTGACTCTGACACTTAAAACCAATATGGGCAGTTAAAAGACCTCAAGCTCGATGTTTATAGCTTTCTACACATGAGTGACTTCACTTTCACTTTTCACACATTGTAAGGAGTACAAAAATGGGATACAGTTAATCAGAACAAATCTAACATATGAACAGTTTCAAATTTCATTCATATTTGGGTGTGTGCTTAGTTGCTCAATCGTGTCTGACACTTTGCAATCCCATGTATTATAGCACACCAAGCTTCTCTGCCCATGGGATTCTCTAGGAAAGAATACTGGAGTGAAAGTGAAGTCACTCAGTCGTGTCCAACTCTTTGCGACCCTGTGGACTGTAGCCCACCAGGCTCCTCTGTCCATGGGATTCTCCAGGCAAGAATACTAGAGTGGGTTGCCATTTTCTTCTCCAGAGGATCTTCCTAACCCAGGGATTGAACCCAGGTCTCCCGCATTGCAGGCAGAGGCTTTAACCTCTGAGCCACCACGGAAGCCCACAAAGATGGGATACAGTTTATCAAAACAAATCTAACAAATGAACAGTTTCAAATTTCATTCATATGTGTGTGTGTGCTTAGTTGCTCAGTCATGTCTGACACTTTGCAGTCCCATGGACTGTAGCATGCCAGGCTTCTCTGCCCATGGGATTCTCTAGGCAAGAATACTGGAGTAGGAATGGGAGGAGCCATTCCCTTCTCCAGGGGATTTTCTTGACCCAGGGATCTAACTCAGGACTCCTGCATTGCAGGTAGATTCTTTACTGTTTGAGCCACCAGAAAAACCAGATTTGTTTCGTATTTCTTTGGGACCAAATTGTTTTGTTTCTCTCCTTTTTGTTGGTCTTTTAATGGAATTTAAACATCCTTAAAGCTGAGCACCAAAGAATTGATGCTTTTGAACTGTGGTGTTGGAGAAGACTCTTGAGAGTCCTTTAGACTGCAAGGAGATCAAACCAGTCAATCCTAAGGGAAATCTGTCCTAAATATTCATTGGAAGGACTGATGCTGATGCTGAAGCTGAAGCTCTGATACTTAGGCCACCTGATGGGAAGAACTGACTCATTGGAAAAGACACTGATGCTGGGAAAGATTGAAGGTGGGAGGAGAATGGGACGACAGAGGATGAGCTGGTTGGATGGCATCACTGACTCGATGGACATGAGTTTGAGCAAGCTCCAGGAATTGGTGATGGACGGGGAAGCCTAGTGTGCTGCAGTCCATGGGGTCGCAAAGAGTCAAACAGGACTGAGCAACTGAATTGACTGAAACATTCTTAGCTACAATCTGGTGGTAATATGTCAAAGAAGGCAAATTTTATGTTAAAAATCTCCTCAAAAATGGGAAACTTATTTAGATAATGCAGTGTATAACAGGTAGTAGAGGGAAACAGACACCTTAGTTCATGGTCAACATGTCAGTTAAATTCTAACCAGACCAGAACCTCCTTAGATACATGCAGCCACTGCTCTGGGTCTTGTGTTTCAGATAGCCCTGCATGTAACAAACACAAATTCACTGCAGATAAAACACATTGGCCATCTGTCCCTTGGGATCTGGCACTTCGGACCTGTAATCTTAAATATTTGCTCTTGTGACTAATATCATTTAGGCCTCAAAGAAATGAATGCTTCTTCTACATCTCATTCCCTATGGTCTGGAAATGAAAGGTGACTGCATGCCAGTGTCAAGGAGGTTTGTGGCATGTACAGCTGCTGACATCAGACACACTCAGTGCTTTGGAATATAGGGAGCATTTGAGTGACTAAAGCTCAAATGTGAAACCCAGTGAGTTTTCCACAAAGTGAACATACCTGTGTGATTCAGCACTTTCCAATCATAGGCACTGCCAAGAGAAACTGCTAACTTAACTTCTAACACTGCAGACTGTTGTCCTGTATTGCTTCATGTAAATAGGAAAGGCAGAGGGACCGGAGATCAAATTGTCAACATCCGTTGGATCATAGAGAAAGCAAGGGAATTTCGGAAAAACATCCACTTCTGTTTCACTGACTATGCTAAAGCCTTTGTGTGACTCACAAACTGTGGAAAATTCTTAAAGAGATGAGAATACCAGACCACCTTAACTGTCTTATAAGAAAGCTGTATGCAGGTTAAGAAGCAACAGGTAGAACTAGACATGAAACAATGGATTGGATCAAAAGTGAGAAGGGGGTTCATCAAGGGTATTTGTTGTCATGCAGCTTATTTAACTTATATGCAGAGTACATCATGTGAAGTGTCAAGACTGGATGAATCACAAGCTGAAATCAAGATTGCAGGGAGAAATATTAACAAGCTCAGATATGCACATGATACGACTCTAATGGAAGAAAGTGAAGAGGAACTAAAGAGCCTCTTTACAAGGGTGAAAGAGGAGAGTGAAAAAGCTGGCTTAAAACTCAACATTCAAAAACTAAGATCATGGCGTCTGGCCCCATCACTTAATGGCAAATAGAAGGGGAAAGAGTAGAAGTGGTGACAGATGTTATTTTCTTGGGTTCTAAAATGATTGTGGACAGTGACTGAAGCCACAAAATTAAAAGACTTGCTCCTTGGAAAGCTATGACAAACCTAGTATGTGCATGCTTAGTTGCTTCAGTCGTGTCTGACTCTGTGTCCCCATGGACTCTCTGTGTCCAGGAACCCCATGGACCAGGCTCCTCTGTCCATGGGGTTCTTCAGGCAGGAATACTGGAGTGGGTTGCCATAACCACCTCCAGGGATGACAAACCTAGACAGCGTATTAAAAAAGCAGAGACATCACTTTGTTGACAAAGGTCTGAATAGTCAAAGCTATGGTATTTCCAATAGTCATGCATGGATATGAGAAATGGACCATAAAGAAGGCTGAGTAGTGAAGAACTGATGCCTTTGAATTGTGATGCTGGAGAAGACTCTTATGAGTTCCTTGGACAGCAAGGGGATTAAACCAGTCAATCCTAAAGGAAATCAACCCTGAATATTCTTTGGAAGGACTAATGCTGAAGCTGAAACTCCAATATTTTGATCACCTGTTGTGAAGAGCCAGCTCTTTGGAACAGACCCTGATCCTGGGAAAGATTGAGGGCAGGAAGAGAAGGGGGCAACAGAGTATGAGATGGTTGGATGGCATCACTGAATCAATGGACATTCATTTTATTTTATTTTTTTATATTTTAATATTTATTTATTTTTTTGTGCTCTTTATTTTTTTTTATTTACTTACAATACTGTATTGGTTTTGCCATACATTGACATGAATCTGCCACAGGTGTACATGAGTTCTCAATCCTGAACCCCCCTCTCACCACCCTCCCCATAGAGATAGTGAAGGACAGGGAAGCTTGGCATACTGCAATCTGTGGGTTCACAAATTTCCAGACACGATGTAGCGACTGAACAACAAAAATAGGATCCTATAGTACTCTGTGGTAACCAGACTATTTTTGCTCAGTATTTGTGAGATCCACTGATGCATGTATTTGTAATTTGTATATTTGTAATTCATTCATTGCTGTATAGTATTTTATTGTGTGGAAAAAGCCCACACTTTATTTAGCCTCTATTGTAGATGGATATTTGTGTTACTTTCAGTTTGAAAAGATTACTGAATAGAGCTGGTTTGTACGCTCATATTCATGTCTATTAGTAAATCTATATAGTTATTTATCTTGGGTATATACCAGGAAGTAGAATTTCTGGATAATGTATACATAGGTTTAGTTTCAGTTTTCCACAGTGGCTGTATTAATTTGTACTGTCTGGAGTACAGTGTGAGCATCACTGTTATTTTCCATCCTTGCTAACTTATGGTATTTTCTGTTGTTTTTATTTTATCCATCCATTTTTTGTGTCGTGGTATCACATTGTGGTTTTAATTTAATCTTATGAGCAGAAAATCTTAAAGAATCCACATCAATAGACTATTAAAACTAATAAATTAGTTAGCGTTGTAGGAAAGAGGATTGATAAGACTAATAAACAAAATTAAATTTTTTTCTATAAACAAATGAACAATCCAAAAATTATTCATGGACATTGTTGATGGACATTTGTTTTTTCCCCCCAGTTTTCTGGCTATTACAAATAAATTGCTATGAATATTCATATACAGGCTTTCTTTGCACTTGGTTAAATACTCAGGCAGTGGTATGACTGGATCATACAGTATGTGTGGGTTTAACGTTTAAAGCCAATCTGCTTTTTTTTTTTTTTTTCTGGCTGACATTTTAATTTAATTTAATTTAATTTTTTTTAGTTCTTTTTTTTTTTAGTTTTTTATTTTTTAAATTTTAAAATCTTTAATTCTTACATGCGTTCCCAAACATGAACCCCCCTCCCACCTCCCTCCCCATAACATCTCTCCGGGTCATCTCCATGCACCAGCCCCTAGCATGCTGTATCCTGCGTCAGACATAGACTGGCGGTTCAATTCTTACATGATAGTATACATGTTAGAATGCCATTCTCCCAAATCATCCCACCCTCTCCCTCTGAGTCCAAAAGTCCGTTATACACATCTGTGTCTTTTTTCCTGTCTTGCATACAGGGTCGTCATTGCCATCTTCCTAAATTCCATATATATGTGTTAGTATACTGTATTGGTGTTTTTCTTTCTGGCTTACTTCACTCTGTATAATCGGCTCCAGTTTCATCCATCTCATCAGAACTGATTCAAATGAATTCTTTTTTACGGCTGAGTAATACTCCATTGTGTATATGTACCACAGCTTGCTTATCCATTCATCTGCTGATGGACATCTAGGTTGTTTCCATGTCCTGGCTATTATAAACAGTGCTGCGATGAACATTGGGGTACATGTGTCTCTTTCCATTCTGGTTTCCTCGGTGTGTATGCCCAGAAGTGGGATTGATGGGTCATAAGGTAGTTCTATTTGCAATTTTTTAAGGAATCTCCACACTGTTCTCCATAGTGGCTGTACTAGTTTGCATTCCCACCAACAGTGTAGGAGGGTTCCCTTTTCTCCACAGCCTCTCCAGCATTTATTGCTTGCAGATTTTTGGATCGCAGCCATTCTGACTGGTGTGAAGTGGTACCTCATTGTGGTTTTGATTTGCATTTCTCTAATAATGAGTGATGTTGAGCATCTTTTCATGTGTTTGTTAGCCATTCACACTCTCAGACATAAATCACAGCAGGATCCTTTATGATCCACCTCCCAGAATTCTGGAAATAAAAGCAAAAATAAACAAATGGGATCTAATTAAAATTAAAAGCTTCTGCACAACAAAGGAAAATATAAGCAAGGTGAAAAGACAGCCTTCTGAATGGGAGAAAATAATAGCAAATGAAGCAACTGACAAACAACTAATCTGAAAAATATACAAGCAACTTATGCAGCTCAATTCCAGAAAAATAAACGACCCAATCAAAAAATGGGCCAATCTGCTTTTGAAAGTGGTTTATTTCTCTGGATAGCTCTCTTTTTTCCAGTGCTCTGGTGGCAGACTCTAGTGGCTTTGTTTCCCTGAACTTCCAACTCTTGTCTTAACTTCCCCGGTGGCTCAGACGGTAAAGCGTCTGCCTACAATGCGGGAGACCCGGGCTCGATTCCTGGGTTGGGAAGATCCCCTGGAGAAGGAAATGATCCACTCCAGTACGCTTGCCTGGAAAATCCCATGGACGGAGGAGCCTGATAGGCTGTAGTCCATGGGGTCGCAAAGAGTCGGACAGGACTGAGCGACTTCACTTTGCTTCACCTCATCTTCTTAACTTGTGGAGTTTCCTGGACACTACCTGGATTCTTTGCATGCTGTTACCCTGTACTTTCTTAAGGCATTAAGTTGGAGCAATCACTGGACTCTTGTTCATTTCTTGCCCTTTAGGGATCATTGTCCTTCATTGCCTCATGCTCATTCTCTTAAAAACTGTTCATATATTTGTTCATTGCTTCAAGTGGAAAGAGATTTTTTTCTCTGTTACTCTGTCTTGTCTAGATGTTTGGTATTTGATATTTTGATATTGTATTTAATCTTTATGTAAATTCTATATTACTTTGTTGCTGATTGTGATCGGTTAATTACATCTATAGCCTTAGTTCCCCCCCCCTTTTGTATTTATATTCTTTCCAATATAATTCTTTAATTCTTTCCATCAAGAGGAAGCATCCACTCCTCTACTCATGGAATCTAAATGGCCTTGTGACTTGCTTTGACCGAATAATTTTCTAGCAATACTTGGCAAAGAAGCCTAAGATGGCCTGCTGCTGCTGAATAATCAGCTTGAACAGGGTCGAGTCATCCTAGCTATGGCCATCTCGAGCCAACCAGTTCTAAGTGGCACAGAAGTTGACCAGAGGATATGCTTGAGCTGAACCATGACTTGAAGAGACCAGAAGCTGAGACCTGAACCTGCTCAGCTTATCCCAGACCAAATTGTTGATGTTCAGAATTGCAACTGAACAGATAAATTTTTTAATCAGTAAGTTTTAGGAGTGGTTTTTACACAGCAAACATTGACTGATATATTGGTATATGGAAATACAATTAATTTTGTTTATTGACTTTGTATACAGTGATCATTAACTATTCTTGCAGTTTGTCTATGGATTCTTTTACTGTAGTCACAAAATAGTCATATGTAGAATAATGGGTTTTATTTCATTTTAACACTTGCACCTTTCATTTCCTTTTCTTATTTCCTCCAGTATAATAGTGAACAGGATGGTGATACATTTTTTCATTCCTAATCTCAGGACGGAGCGCTTATAACAAACTTCCTTTGTATGTGAGGTTTCAAAGTACCTTTAGAATTTGGCAGGTCTCTTAAGGGATATGCATTCTTTGTACTTAACACTTCTCAAGTCTCACTTTCTTTGTCACTTCAGAACCAGAGACCACCAAAGTTCTGCGAACCTTTCCGTCCCCCAGTGAGACCCTTTGGCTGAACCAAGCTTCTACTGCTGATTCTGAACACATCAAGCCAGAAGTGTTTCAGGGCAGAAACAGCTGCAGATCTGTCAGGTACCTCTCCAGGATTCCTGCTGCTTCGGGATTTTGGGCTCTCTAGTCCTCTCTGTTTCCACAAATCTCTGACGCCTATAAACAGAAACTCTTTTTTATTTTTTCTGATTTTTATACTTTTCTTGACTAGAATGTTTTGGTCAGACACAAACAGTATCATCAGTATTAGTGTTCTCCAGAGAAGCAGAATCAATATATAGCATGCAGTATGTATATATTATATGTGTGTGTTTACTAAATCACTTCAGTCATGTCCAACTCTTTTTGACCCAGTGAACTGTAGCCTGCCAGGCTCCTATGTCCGTTTTATATATATATATATATATATGTATATGTATATATACATTTCCTGGTGGCTCAGTTGATAAAGGATCCACCTGCAATGTGGAAGACCTGGGTCGGGAAGACACTTGGAGTAGAGCATGGCAACCCACTCCAGTATTCTTGCCTGGAGAATCCCCATGGACAGAGGAGTCTGACAGGCTACAGCCCACGGAATTGGAGTCGGACATGACTGAGCGACACACACACACACACACACACACACACACATATATATGTGGGGGGCAGGTGTGTGAGTGCATGTATAGTGTAATACAGAGAGAGAGAGAGAGCGGTTATGAGAAAGTAGCTCATGTTATTATGGAGACTGAGAAATCCTACAATGCTGTTTCCTTATAAGCTGGAGACCCAAGAAAGCCTGTGGTATAATTCCAGTCCTGAGAATTAAAGGAGAATCAGAGGAACTGATAGTGTAAATTCCAATCCAAGGGTAAGAGAAGAGCTATGTCCCAGCTCAGGTAGGCAGGTAGGAAGGGAACTAATCCTTCCTTCCTCTAATTTTTGTTCTATTTTGGCCTTCAACATTTGGATAGTGCCCACCCACATTGAGAACGCAATGTATTTTTAGTGAGTCCACCAACTTAAATGTTAATCTCATCTGAAACACCTTAACCTTTTATTTAGGTACCCCATGGCCCAGTCAAGTTAACACATAAATCATCATACCATCCTAAGAAACTTAAATGAATTAGCCTGCTATATATAACATTTACACATGAAAGCTAAGTAACATTTTACATTATAAAATATTCATACTGAAATTAAATTTGTATATATGCAACTCTTAAAGCATTAACCAGATCTCTACAATTTATGTTGCTGTGTACAGTAGAGATCTAGTTAATGCTTTAAAAGACAGTAAAAGTCATGATTTTAGTAATAGTGATTTATGTGAAGAAACTGAAATATTTTATAATGTTTTATGCATAAAGACAATTTATTATATGTCCCCATTATGATGTTTGAGTGTGATATATCAAACTCAGTGTTTATTTCTGAGTATAACTATTGCTTTAAGAATTTTATTGACGATTTTAGTAACTACTGCCTATGCAGAGTTTCTGCAAATTGAAATGAATAAGGACTGTTCTAATAACTAGAAAGACTAAAAAAAATTGTCAAATTTGATACTTAAGACACACAAAACCATAACTTTGTGCACACTCAATTATTTTTGAATTTTTAACTTTTCAAGGTAAGAAAATAGAACATAATTGGAAGTTTTGGCTTAACTTATAATCAATATACATTTATTAGTATAGTATGGGGACTTCCATTTGTACTCTTGCACAGGGTTGCCAGTACGGTCAGCCCTTTCTGACACATTTCTGTTAGACATACTTTAAAATTTCTTATTGTTTTTTGTCTGCGTAGACTCGCAGGATTATTGTTTACAGTTAAAACAAAGCAAAATCAAAAGCAGTTTGCCTTTACTGACCAGCATTTCATTTTATCACTTGAGGTTCAATCATAGATGCAGAATCACTATGAATATTATGGAATAAGAAATTTTTTGTACAAAACCAATCTCACGCAATTGTCAGAGGAGCTAGGAAGTAAAGATCTGAAAAGATTTAGGGAAAAATCCTTAATTAATCCTAGTGTTGATGGATGATTTAGAACCTGCAGAGAGTTGCTTCTGGATCCTAAAGTAGCATAGAAGGCTAAGAAGGTTTTTTCTTTTTTTTCTTTAATGTCAATAATCTTTATAGTTTTTATTTATTTGTTTACGTTCGGCTGTACAGGGTCTTCATTGCTGCATGGACTTTTCTCTAGTTCAGGCAAGCGGGAGCCACTTTAGTTGCAGTGTGCAGATTACTCATTGCTTCAGCCTCTCGTTGTGGAACACGGTCTCAGTCGTTGCAGCTCTCTGGCCCTAGAGCACAGTTTCAATAGTTGAGGCGCATGTTGCTCTGCAGCATGTGGGATCTTTCTGGCCCAGGGATTGAATCCGTCTTCTGCATTGGCAGGCAGATTCTTTATCACTGAGCCACTGGGGAAGCCTTGAAGGCTTTTGACTCTTCATGACCATTGCCTCTCTTAGTTCTCTTGGTTCTTAGGAAGCAAATTTGTTGCTTGGGGTATTTGGTAAGGGCACATGTCAGGAAGGAGAGATGTACATGGAGCATTAAGGAAAGGACACATTGAAATCTGTCAAGTGAGTTATCACCAGTGTTATTCCTTAGAGCACAATGGCTGCTTATTCACTACTGCCTCCTACATCACACACACATTTTCTTATGATTGACCTTGACCCAAATTGCTCAGGAAGGAGATTCTGGGCAATGTAGTTTCAGCTTAGATAAGATGTGCATGCTAAGTCGCTTATGGACTGTAGCCCACCAGGCTCCTCTGTCCATGGGATTTTCCAGGCAAGATACTGGAGTGGGTTGCCATGCCTTCCTCATGAGGATCATCCTGACCCAGGGATCGATCCTGCGTCTTCTGTGTCTCCTGCATTACAGGCAGGTTCTTTACCACTAAGCCACTGGTGAAGGCCTGACACAACACAAAACTACCATCTGTGAACTTGTGAGTTAAAAAAATTGAGCAGGGACTGTTGAGCTGAAAAAAGCTTATGTGGCTTTCCTAAGCATATCACACAAAGGGTATTTTTTAGGACTTTTACCCCTCTGAATTTTAGATCAGTGTGCTCAGCATCTTGCCTGCTGAGGTGCTTATATCTTACTGAACTCTGTTTTTCCTTTGCATTTAGGACCACATTTGGATAGAGAAGGATGCTTGTCCAGCAGAAGTGTCTGGGCTCTTATATAAATTAAACAGCAAGGGATGATGAGGAATTGGAGCAGCCAACTTAAATTGAGTATAACCATTTTCTGAGGATATGATGTGACCACCACTGGCATCATTAACCACATCAAGCATTTTCTCAGCTAAGATAAGAACATAGAGGAGAAATGGCTTTCCCATCAGCCAGAACAGTTCCTTGTTTTTTAATTTATAAGTTAATGCTGTTTCCTCCTCATCAAGTTTCTCTGCATTTGCTGAAAATGTCGGGAAGATGCCATAGAGAGCTTAATATTTTATATGCTAGAAATGTTAGCTTTTTTATATCCTTGGTCCTGTTATCTGCCTAGCAACTTCCCTACTGCATGCAGTGCTTATGTGGCTATTGTTATCTACTGAAACATAGTTGGGATATTTCTTGTTAAGTTCTGTGACAAGGTAGTGTTATAGGAATCTATTTCTACAAACACTGTTTTGTTTGATTATCTTACTGTGCAAGCTCAAGAACTCTCTTATCAGAGCTCATAGGATTTGCAGACTAGAATGGCTCTAAATGACAAGCAAATCACAATGACTAGAGATAGCATTTGCATGGTGAAGCACTGTAGGGACCCAACACACCAAAGAATACACAAAGTTGGGCATCTGGGATTCTTGGAAATACTTCATCACCAAGTGGAACTTATATTTTATAGACAAAGAACTCAGACAGTTAGAAAATATAGATATTGTCCTAAGAGTATATCCCTGGGTTGGGACGATCCCCTGGAGAAGGGAAAAGCTACCCACTCCAGTATTTTGGTCTGGAGAATTCCATTGACTGTATAGTTCACGGGATCACAAAGAGTCTGACAGAATTGAGCACCTTTCACTCTACTTAACAGTATATGCAAAATTAAGTTTTCTTAAGTTCTAAAGGAAGCAGAATTTCTAAGTTGGTCTTTACTGTGTCTTTTTTTTAAATTTATAAGTAGCATTTATTTCACATGCTTCATTTTTAAATCACTTTTCTTTTAAAAATTATTTTTATGTCTCACAATGACTGTATAAGGTTAGTACTAACATTTCATTTTACAAAAGGAGAAGGATAAATGAGTTGTCCAGGATCATCTCAAGTATAAGTGGAAAAGACAGGACTTTCATAGATGCTCTGCTGACACAAACCTAGTCTGACACCCAGAGCAACACAAATGAGCAGTGTGCTATTCAATAGAAGTGTTTTTTTTTTTCCAAAACAACTTGGTCTTTCATGTTGTAAGTTTAACTTACATATGAGACTTTTACTTCTTGGTAGCTCCTGAATTATTTATTTTTCTTTCCCTTCTCATCCAAACACTGAAAGCATAATCTACATTCCCTGTCCCTATTCAACTCCATTCATCTCTAAATTCTGAGCATCCTAGTTTCTTTAGTCACCATATATGTTGATCTCAAAAGATCAACAAGCATTCTTAATTGTTAAAGTGTGCATTTGGGGTAATTTTCTAAAATTGTTGTATTTCTATCAAATTGACTCTCTTATTACAAAATGCCACTCTTAATTTCTAGTGATACTTGCCTTGGCTTCCCTGGTGGCTCAGAGGTTAAAGCATCTGCCTGCCATGCGGGAGACCTGGGTTCGATCCCTGGGTTGGGAAGATCCCCTGGAGAAGGAAATGGCAACCCACTCCAGTATTCTTGCCTAGAGAATCCAATGGACGGAGGAGCCTGGTGGGCTACAGTCCACGGGGTTGCAAAGAGTCAGACACGACTGAGCGACTTCACTTCACTTCACTTTGCCTTGTCTTTACTCTGTCTTATATTAATAAAATGGCTTTCTTTTCCCATTCTTTTCTTTAAAATTTTCTGTGTACCTAATATTTAGATCTCACCTCTTATAAACAGTATGTATCTGACATTTAAAAATTCAGCTTGAAATTTTTGTCTTTAAATTGGAGTCTTGAGTCCATTAATATTTAGTATACTTTGGTTTGTTTCTACCATTTTGTTGATTTTTATTTTTTTAAATGTTATTTCTATTATTTATTCCTTTATTCCTCTGTTATTTTTTCTTTTGGATTATTTATGAATTTCTCAGTGTATTTATTCTAGTAATTTTAATATTCACTTTAAGTCATACTTATATATTTTGAGTTTTAGAATATTTTCCTACTTATTTACTTTTTCTATTGATAGGTTTCTAAAATGTCATGCTCCCTTGTAGGATAATTGCCTCTGCCTAAAATCTCTCTTTAGTATTTCTTGGAAGGCAAGATAACCTTTTGTCTGATAACCTCTTATTTTGTCTCTTTTTGTAGGATTTTTTTTTTACCATAGAATTTTATGTTCGCATGGTTTTTTTTTTCCACATTTTCTTTTATTTTTTTTTCTTTTTTTTTCTTTATTTTTTTTTCAGTTTTTTATTTTTTAAATTTTAAAATCTTTAATTCTTACATGCGTTCCCAAACATGAACCCCCCTCCCACCTCCCTCCCCATAACATCTCTCCGGGTCATCCCCATGCACCAGCCCCAAGCATGCTGCATCCTGCGTCAGACATAGACTGGCGATTCAATTCTTACATGATAGTATACATGTTAGAATGTCATTCTCCCAAATCATCCCACCCTCTCCCTCTCCCTCTGAGTCCCGTTATACACATCTGTGTCTCTTTCCCTGTCTTGCATACAGGGTCGTCATTGCCATCTTCCTAAATTCCATATATATGTGTTAGTATACTGTATTGGTGTTTTTCTTTCTGGCTTACTTCACTCTGTATAATCGGCTCCAGTTTCATCTATCTCATCAGAACTGATTCAAATGTATTCTATTTAATAGCTGAGTAATACTCTATTGTGTATATGTACCACAGCTTTCTTATCCATTCATCTGCTGATGGACATCTAGGTTGTTTCCATGTCCTGGCTATTATAAACAGTGCTGCGATGAACATTGGGGTACATGTGTCTCTTTCCATTCTGGTTTCCTCGGTGTGTATGCCCAGAAGTGGGATTGATGGGTCATAAGATAGTTCTATTTGCAATTTTTTAAGGAATCTCCACACTGTTGTCCATAGTGGCTGTACTAGTTTGCATTCCCACCAACAGTGTAGGAGGGTTCCCTTTTCTCCACAGCCTCTCCAGCATTTATTGCTTGCAGATTTTTGGATCGCAGCCATTCTGACTGGTGTGAAGTGGTATCTCATTGTGGTTTTGATTTGCATTTCTCTAATAATGAGTGATGTTGAGCATCTTTTCATGTGTTTGTTAGCCATCCGTATGTCTTCTTTGGAGAAATGTCTATTTAGTTCTTTGGCCCATTTTTTGATTGGGTCGTTTATTTTTCTGGACTTGAGCTGCATAAGTTGCTTGTATATTTTTGAGATTAGTTGTTTGTCAGTTGCTTCATTTGCTATTATTTTCTCCCATTCAGAAGGCTGTCTTTTCACCTTGCTTATATTTTCCTTTGTTGTGCAGAAGCTTTTAATTTTAATTAGATCCCATTTGTTTATTTTTGCTTTTATTTCCAGAATTCTGGGAGGTGGATCATAGAGGATCCTGCTGTGATTTATGTCTGAGAGTGTTTTGCCTATGTTTTCCTCTAGGAGTTTTATAGTTTCTGATCTTACAAGCTATCTATGAAAAACCCACAGCAAACATTATCCTCAATGGTGAAAAATTGAAAGCATTTCCCCTAAAGTCAGGAACAAGACAAGGGTGTCCACTTTCACCGCTACTATTCAACATAGTTCTGGAAGTTTTGGCCACAGCAATCAGAGCAGAAAAAGAAATAAAAGGAATCCAAATTGGAAAAGAAGAAGTAAAACTCTCACTGTTTGCAGATGACATGATCCTCTACATGGAAAACCCTAAAGACTCCACCAGAAAATTACTAGAGCTCATCAATGAATATAGTAAAGTTGCAGGATATAAAATCAACACTCAGAAATCCCTTGCATTCCTATACACAAATAATGAGAAAGTAGAAAAAGAAATTAAGGAAACAATTCCATTCACCATTGCAACGAAAAGAATAAAATACTTAGGAATATATCTACCTAAAGAAACTAAAGACCTATATATAGAAAACTATAAAACACTGATGAAAGAAATCAAAGAGGACACTAATAGATGGAGAAATATACCATGTTCATGGATCGGAAGAATCAATATAGTGAAAATGAGTATACTACCCAAAGCAATTTACAAATTCAATGCAATCCCTGTCAAGCTACCAGCCACATTTTTCACAGAACTAGAACAAATAATTTGAAGATTTGTATGGAAATACAAAAAACCTCGAATAGCCAAAGCAATCTTGAGAAAGAAGAATGGAACTGGAGGAATCAACTTGCCTGACTTCAGGCTCTACTACAAAGCCACAGTCATCAAGACAGTATGGTACTGGCACAAAGACAGACATATAGATCAATGGAACAAAATAGAAAGCCCAGAGATAAATCCACACACATATGGACACCTTATCTTTGACAAAGGAGGCAAGAATATACAATGGAGTAAAGACAATCTCTTTAACAAGTGATGCTGGGAAAACTGGTCAACCACTTGTAAAAGAATGAAACTAGATCACTTTTTTCACATTTTAAAGATGTGATTTCACTACCTTCTATTTGACCTTTATATACTGGGAAGTCAGCTGTCCTTTTAACTCTTGTTCCTTTAAAATTTCTTGTTTTCCCTTTGCAGTTTTTAAGATTATTTTTCAGTCTTTTTTTTTTTTTAAAGCATTTAATTATACTTTACCTATGCATTTTTTCTTTATACTTTTCTTTCTCGAGTGTTGTAGAGCTTTTGACAGTAAGGACTGAAGTCTTGGAAAATTCTCACCAGTTATGTCTGCAAATATTCCTCTGCCCTATTCTCTTTCCTCTACTTGTAAAGCTCTAATTATATATATATATATATATATATATATATATATATATATATATATATATATATATACACTTGCGTTTTGACTGTGTTCCACTTGTATTTTTTATAATATTCTATTTTTTTCTGTTGTCTCAATTTATATTTTTTCTATTGATCTCTGTGTCCTGTCTTCTCTTATGTTCTTAATTCCCAGTAATGAATTCTAACTTAAGGCATTTTATTTGAGAATATATATTAAGAATATATATTTGAGTCATTATAGATCCCAATTCTTTACTGAAATTCTCTGTGTTTTCATTCACTATGTTCAGCTCTTACTCTGTTTTCTTTAACGTATATTGTTATTTTAAAATACCTAGATATTAAACCTGATATTTTGATTATTTATAGATATGCTTCCACTGTACTATTTTTTTTGTTTTACTCTTTTAATTACATTTTTCATTGCTTCATGCGTCTATGAGTTTTTCTCTTATGTTCGAAGCATAGTTTAAAAGATGATATAGTCTATCAGTAAAAGCAGGGCTCCCCTCCTTTGTTTTAGTCAGGCATAAAGGAAGAGGGGCTGGTAACTCCAATCAAATCAGGTATTGAGTTCAGTCAGACCTAGGTTGCAGGGAGACTCAGTCTGTCTCTGGTTTGACCTTGTTCATTGTGGGTGATTCTCCTCGGGCCATTAAGAACATGTTATGTCTCTATCTCCTCTGCTCTGAAAGGCTGCAGAAGATTTTATTCTGTCCTATGAAGGCAGAACCCCAATTCAAGTAGTCCTGATTGTTTCCACCACTCTCCAGTCATTAAAACTATGATTTTGTAATTTTCCAGATTTTATCTGAATGTTGCAACAAGAACATTGAGCTTCTATGACCCAGCAATCTTATCCGAAAATAGTAATCTTCCCCACTCTTAAAATTTCACTTTGGCGTCAAATCATCCACTAAGGTATCTCTGATTTTTTTTTTTATATTGAATGAGGTTAGTTTTCATTTTTTTTAACATATGTTATAATTTTTACACTCACCATTGTTTTGTTGAGGTGCTAAGTTGTATCTGACTCTTTTGCCACCTCATGGACTGTAGCCTGCCAGGCTCCTTTGTCCCTGGGATTTCACTGGCAAGAATACTGGGGTGGGTTGCCATTTCCTTCTCCAAGGCATCTTCCTGGCCCAGGGATCAAACCTGGGTCTCCATAGTGAATTATAATTTTGGTTATGCATGTTTCTATTTCCCTAAAACACTCTCAGGTTTCAAGACCTTCTTGTGGAATATGCATTCCTGAGTGGCTTAGCATTTATGACTAAAATGGGGGAAATAAATACTCCTCAGTATATCCAATATGAAAATCGTAAGTTCATCACCTTTATGTGTAACTTTGGTTATCTTTCTTTTTAAGATGTTCTTCCTGCTTGTAAGCTTTGTCAGGTATTGAACTCGTTCATTGAACCATTACACAACTAATATTGAGGATCTTCTATGAAGCAAAAATAGGGTTAAGTGTGTGCAAACTAAGTGATTAGGTTCCTGTACTCTATTGAGAAGCAGACATATTGAATTCCTAGTGAGGTTGTACTGTATTCATAGCATTAAGAATAGCAAAGATCATTGCCTTGGAGGTAAAAGTATCCGATCAAATCCAAGAATAAATTGCCAACAGAACCCAATGATTCCAGGAATTCAAATCACACCTACCATATGCAGAACTAAAATGTGATATGAATAGCTGGAAATTCTTCTGGATTCTAACAAAAGATTTATAAATTCACTGAATTAACTGTTAAATTAGGAAACACAGATGTAACTACTAACAGCAAGACTGTTTGAGGAGGCAGGAATTCCATGTCCTGGATGGTTGTGGCTGCAGTGAGGACAGATAGAAAAAAGGAAGGTTAAACACACATGGACATGCACATACACATAGCTCTTCCTGGGGGTGAACTTTTCATCTTATTATTCTCCTTATTACCCCTGCTTACTTCCCTTAGCACTCCTAGAATGCTGTCCACTACATTGAGACATCTTGTTTCATTTACACAATTACGTTGGTTTCCAGATACTAAAATTCTGGTTCAATGCCAGCTTACTTTGTCATACCACTGCAAATTCCTTGCTCAAAGGTAGAAACTCTAGCACAGTTACCCTTCTTTATAAGCATAAGAGTCTTTGCCTATGGGGCATAATTTGAGAAGCACCCCCAGAGTCCTATAGCTTGGGTCATAGTTTCCTCTAATTTGTTTCTATAAACACACGTTCTTTTCGGTTAAGTCATGGTCTTTAGGAGGACTGGGATAAGATCATGATGGTAGCTCATATTTTCCCAGAGTTTCCTGTGTGTCGGATGCTGTACTAAGTACTTTGCATATGTTAACTCATTAAACCCTTAACACAATGCTGAGAGGTAGATGCTACTTATATTTTATAGAAAAGAAACAAAGAGGTAGTAAAACTTGTCCAAAGCCACACAGTTGGTCAGTGGAGGCAGGATTTTGAAGCCAGCAAGTCTGCTGCTATAGGCTTAACTCTTATCCACCGCTTCATGCCAGCTTTTGAGTAAGTTGAGGTCACTGAGCAGAGGAAGGGGGAACCAACCCAACCAGTGCTTCCCCTTAAGAGTGGCCTCATGTATGAGATAGTCATTGGTAAGACACAGGGAGTGAGCAGTGGAGTGGTTCTGGTCAGAAAGACCAGAGCATTGACAAACACCTTAGGGTGAGTCTGGGAAGCAATAGAGGGTAGAGATGGCAATTAGTTTTGCAAGCTATTCCCTGGTAGCTATGAAAAAGAGAAGTCTGGAAGGAGCGATAGCTAAACTTACTGTGCATAATAATCACCTGCAGTGCCTGTAAAATGCAGATTCCTGAAGTGCTCCCAGAGGTTCTGACTCACCTCATTGCCTGGAGGAGGTCTAGCCCTTTCCATTTTTAACAAGTGCAGCTGCAAATAGGGATAGCTTTCTGGCCACACAGCAGGAGAATGTTGTATTAGTAGAAGATAATCATGCATTTTTATATTTTCATAGTTTTCACACTTTAACCTATTACACGTATTTAAATGGTTAAGTAGAAAACCTGCCGAAGTGGTAAAGTTTATCTACTTTGGCATAATCAGTCTTTCTGCCTTAGTTATATTTATTCTAAAGCCTTTTCTTTAAAATATAATGATAAAACCCTACACAGCCTAATCACACACAGTATCCCAAATATTGTTTCTGCATATTTATTTCAGTGCAACAGTACAAGAAAAGTAGCATAACTTTTGAAATTATTATTTCAAAATTAATATACACATGTTTAAAAATTTCTCTCTTCTTAAAAAGTAATATATATATAAAATATTTAAGATGAAAGAGGCCTTTCTGGGACCTGTTAGGGCTTATTCTATATTATGCTCATGGGCATGCATTCAGAACTGTGAATCAGGAGGTCTGGAGATGAAACGAAGATAAGATGTTTCTAGGCATGCATTCTTTTGGGGGATTGAAATGAGGATTTGGCATGGTGATCAGAGATGCTCACATGTGGTTTGCAACAAGTAGATAAAATGGTACCTGACAGAGAATGGAGACCCCAGTCAGGGATGATGGAAAGGATGCTTCGGACTTCTAGTAAGTGTGTGTAGCAGGAAGGTCCTACCAGAATGTACAGAGGCCTCATTTGAGGAAAAGCTAATCTCTTTTGAGTTTGGATGCCTGATGAGAAAATGCATACTAAAGATTAAAAATTTGCAGTGTTCCTTGAGTAGTCATTTTGAGGTTATGTTTGGGAAGCAGCAATGTAAGATCATGCATTTGTACTGAGTGGGTAACTGTTAGAGAAAGGAAATTAGAACGCTTTCTCTTAAAAATAAACAGAACTCATTTTATCATTAGGTCTTATAAGTTTCTTCCACATGCATCAAGTAAAATGTAATAAAAGTTCAAAATTAGCACTAAAGCTCCACTATAATAAACAGATTTTTTTTTTTTAACTAGCTTTGGAAGCAAAATTCCTCCTTTGTTATGGTAAGTCATAATGGATGAGCATTTTTGAATAAAACTTGGCTTTTCAAGTTGAAAGCATACTCGGGCAATTTATGAGAATAATTTGCCTTTAAAACAAGTTATATTGCTTGCATTTGAGAAGCCGGTATTCTTGAATGGTGAAGATGAAAGCTGACTCCCTTGAGACTAGAGATCAGAGGCAGAACAAGGAGTGCAGAGGTGGGGAGCGTAGCACGGGTGTGAAATCCTTGTGGTCTGTTTCCATTCATGTGGTTGCCATGGCAGTGTGTGACAGTCCTTGGCTTATAAGTGGGATGTGTGCCAGCCATTTGGGGGTGCTGCTGCAGCTGTTAAGTCGCTTCAGTCATGTCTGTCTCTGTGCGACCCCATAGACGGCAGCCCACCAGGCTCCCCAGTCCCTGGGATTCTCCAGGCAAGAACACTGGAGTGGTTTGCCATTTCCTTCTCCAATGCGTGAAAGTGAAAGTGAAGTTGCTCAGTAGTGTCCAACTCTTAGGGACCCCATGGACTGCAGCCTACCAGGTTCCTCCAGGCAAGAGTACTGGAGTGGGGTGCCATTGCCTTCTCTGATTTGGGGGTGCGAGAAGTCAGTTGCTTGACTGAACATATTTTCTTTTAGAAAGAATGCTGTAAAAGTTAGGTAGTATCCTGGACAAACCACAGAAACTATTTAACCAGTGCATGACCAAATAAATCAGTGTTGAAAATGGCCACATTATTTACATTTTGGGGGAACAGACATCCTTTGGAAAGAAGTAACATGCTTTGAAACATAGCTCTTCTACTTTTTGGCTGTGTGAGCCCAAAGAGTAATTTAAAACTCTAAAGCTTAATTTTCCCACAGGCAAAATAAGACTAATACTAATAGTAGCTCAGTAGGTCCTTGTGAAGAGTAAATAAAATACTAAAATAAATGAGCTTAACCAGTGATGACAACTATAAAGAGCCCAATAATGATATTTATTATTATTATTTGAATGATTTCCTGCTAACTTGTGAGTGACTTATAAGCTCTTTATTCCTCCCAATGATACCAGCATTTAAAAGAGAAACACTTAACTTTTTGGTACTACAACCTTGTTAGAATATATAAAAATTCAGGCAGTTTTTGTGAAAATAGTTTGAGCACGGAAGCATCATAAAAAAATGACTAGCAATGTTGCAGAATCAGCAGCTCAAAGTTGTGGCTGGTTTCTGGGTCTACTCTAATAATAAACAAGCCAAGGTTAGGTTAATATGAATGGATTATCTTTATTATATCAGCTACTTGAGAACCTAAATGTGACCTAGTACGAGGTGAGTAACTCATTTTAAATTCTGTTTCTCTGGTGAACTGATGAATTTTTCTGGATTTCCTCATATGAATAGTATGAGAACATGTGTCTAATGACAAAATAAATAATCTCAATCCTTTTAGATTTGAGTTTTTCTCAGCACCTGTTTATAATTCCATAAAATATTCACAGTTTACCTCCAATACCTCTGAGGGATAAACAAGGTTCTGGGAAAAGAAAGTTATATTTGTTCCAAAACTAAATTGCTTTCATTCATTAATTCATTCTCTCATTCATCTGCGTGTTCATTCGTCCATTTATACAGTACCTATCATGACATGCATGTACTGGGAATGCAAATCTGAATAACAGCCTACTGCCTGCCCACAGTATCAGTGTTTTAGTACAGGTAGATGCTCTCAGTGTGATGCCGTATTCTCCACTTGCTAAAGGCAAGTAGAAAGAAAATGGCTGACTCAGATTAATGACTGTGGGTTTTAACGTTTAGCTTCAGAAGCTGAGGATACTCTGACTGAGCTCATACATCTACTTCCTACTCCTGTTGCTGCTGCTGCTGCTAAGTCGCTTCAGTTGTGTCCGACTCTGTGCGACCCCATAGACGGCAGCCCACCAGGCTCCCCCGTCCCTGGGAATCTCCAGGCAAGAACACTGGAGTGGGTTGTCATTTCCTTCTCCAACGCAGGAAAGTGGAAAGTGAAAGTGAACTCGCTCAGTCTTGTCCGACTCTTAGCGACCCCATGGACTGCAGCTTGCCAGGCTCCTCCATCCATGGGATTTTCCAGGCAAGAGTCCTGGAGTGGGGTGCCACTGCCTTCTCCGGCTTCCTACTCCTAGGCTGTGGGAAACCAGCCATTCATAAACAGTAGATGGGGATTCAGTGGACTGACCTTCTCATTTCTCTTATCCCTTGTCTGGGACATCATTGAGGAGCTTTTAACACTATCTCACAGGTTTGAGCGGTAGTAGCCCCAAGGGTAGGAGACTAGATAATGCACTTTATTGACTATTCCCTTGTTTTTCTCACTCCTGCATGTATCTAAAAGTATTTCCTGGAATCACTTCCCAAAGAAAATGCTTAAATTCTGATTCGTGTCTAAGGGCCTATTTCTGTGGGGATTCAAACCTTGACAGTATATATCAGGCTTAATGCTAATAACTATCATTTTTTTTTTTTAATTTTTGCAAAAGCACAATTAAATGAATATTTCTTCATTCTGAAAATTAAAAACCACAAGAAACTAAGTCTCAGAGTGACCACGAAAATAACTCAAGGGCAATCCAATTGATTTGTGACATATCTGAGATTCTATTCTAGGTGTATCTTGCTATATAACATTTACTATTATTTTGGTATTGTTATCAACATGATAAGTAGCAGTGATAACAGTAAAAATCTAGAGAATAATAACTCTAAGTTAAAAACATAGCAATTAATTTAAATTGGCCATTTTCCATCTGCTTTCAAAGATAATTTAGTCTTGTCTATGTTTTATCTTTAGAATTTTTTTCTTCTTAATTGGCAATAATTCAAAATTTAATTGGCCTTCCTTCCCAAATAACTTGTTTGCAAGGATCTACCCTCCTGTGAACAGGTAGATAGTGACATTTTTGGCATCATAGGACTTTTCTAATAAAAACCCTTTTTTGTCTTCCTATGGTACTTGAAATTCTTATTAGTAACATTACTTTTTAAGGAGTTTTCTGGATGTTGCTTCTTTTTAACTGAGTTACTCGGAGCATCCAGACTATATCTCCTTGCCAAGGGGAACCTCTTTACTTTTCATTTCTTTCTCCAATGTCTACTGTGATGATTCCCAAACTCTGTTTTATGGAGAGAAAAGAAAATAGATGACAAGAGCTTTCCTTCAATAATGTACTTTGAATTACAATGTAAAGAAGTTTAATAGTTGTCTTAAACTTTTGTGCCATGGCAAAGAATTCCAGGAAGTCACAAATGTGATCACATTATGCACAGCCGCTACCAAGTAGGCATCATTTATCAACTTTCCTGGAAGCTGTACAATGTCTATTGGATTAAACTGGAGTAAATTATTTATGTATTATTATCCCACAAATTCAAATGTATTTATGGTATTATTTTGACCTTTATTGATAATTTTCTGCTGCAATGAATTAGTCTTTGATAAAGGTTTTTGTTCTTTATCCATGTCATGAGTCATTATTGAAGTTTCATCAATACTTAGAAAATGCTTTCAATTAAATAAACATGGGAAATAAGAATCTATGAATGTCCAAGTTTGTAGCATAACATCAAGACATTTCTCCTTCCCCATCTCACTCTCAACCCCACCATCTGTTTGATAGTACAATCTTGAATATGCTGTTTTCTGAGTACACTGTACCTTCTCAGTGTTCCGTGCACTTGCTGGTGACATTTTCTCTCTTGGACTTCTCCCCTTCTCTTCCCCATTTAATAAAACCCAACCCCTCCACGTTCCAATCCAGATATTAATTGCTTCCAAGGCCTCCTTCCCTGCCGAGGAGTTACTGTTCTGTCCTTATTCTCATTGATTCTTTTACATATCTCTATTATAGTCCTATAACATCATTAAGGTATTATTTATTAAAATACCTTTCTGTCTTACTAGGCTGGTATTTCTAAGTTCAGGCCATTTTTTTATATTTTGGCTAGTGTTTAGCATAGAATCTGGAAACTGAAGATATCCAATAAACACTTAGGAAATTATTAAGTACACTCATTGTGTGATCTTTATTTTCCTCCCTCCTGCTTCTGTTCCTTTCTTCTCTCACTATGAGACTTATCTGTGTATTTTTATATATCATTTATTATACTGACTACCTACTCTATAAATGACACTGTATAAGTGCTATAGAGGAAACAAAAGTAAAAAAAGAAAAATGTGGTTTTGAGTTCAGTGAATTTACAATCTAGTATTAACTATTATTAGACATTGTAACTTGAGCCTGAAAGTAATATGTATTACATAAAGCATAATATTATCTATACATATATACATATACATTGTATATCTCTCTATATATTTTTGGAGATATATGTGTGTATATTTATATATATATATTATATGTATGTATGTATTGAATTCCCAGGTGGTATAGCAGTAAAGAATCCATCTGCGAATGCAGGGGACACAAGATATGTGGGTTTGATGCCTGGGTCAGGAAGATCACGTGGAGAAGGGCACGGCAACTCCAGTATTCTTGCCTGAAGAATCCCATGGACAGAGGAATCTGTCCATGGGGTCACATAGAGCTCGACATGACTGAAGAGACTCAGCACTCATGCATACACAGCCTAGTTACACTGATTTATAAAAGGTAGTATCACATAATTACTTTAGGTTCTTGTCATTCTAGACCTGATAGTAATTAGATATGACAGTGTTGTGATTTTTAGACTAAGAGCATGGAAACTTGTTTTTTTTTGTTTTATTATGAAAAACTTTAAATAACAATATAGAATAGTTACATTTGATCAATCAAGTATTCAAGAATTTTATTTTTTAAAAGCTATTCATATAAAAATTAAAGTTTGATAGCTTACTTACCCAAATAACTTGAAAATTTAGATGAGGACTTTTCAGCCTGGGTTACTTCATTTATCTCAGGAAAAGAATTTCTCCAAGATGAGTTCTGTATAAGGCTTTGGAAGGATTCTGCAAATAAAAAGTGGGAGTGCTTTGATCAAACAGGTTTACACATGTCAAATAAGCTTCAGCACACCTCCCCTTGGAAATTCATGTGTTTATTAGCGTATTAAAGAACGCTGAATTAGTTTATTTCACTTCGGTTCAGTTGCTCAGTCGTGTCCGACTCTTTGCGACCCCATGAATTTGCAGCACGCCAGGTCTCCCTGTCCATCACCAGCTCCTGGAATTCACCCAGACCCACGTCCATCGAGTTAGTGATGCCATCCAGCCATCTCATCCTCTGTCGTCCCCTTCTCCTCCTGCCCCCAATCCTTCCCAGCATCAGAGTCTTTTCCAATGAATCATCTCTTCACATGAGGTGGCCAAAGTATTGGAGTTTCAGCTTTAGCATCAGTCCTTCCAAAGAAATCCCAGGGCTGATCTCCTTCAGAATGACTGGTTGGATCTCCTTGCAGTCCAAGGGACTCTCAAGAGTTTTCTCCAACACCACAATTCAAAAGCATCAATTCTTCAGCGCTCAGCTTTCTTCACAGTCCAACTCTCACATCCATACATGACCACAGGAAAAACCATAGCCTTGACTAGACAGACCTTTGTTGGCAAAGTAATGTCTCTGCTTTTGAATATGCTATCTAGGTTGATCATAACTTTTCTTCCAAGGAGTAAGCGTCTTTTAATTTCATGGCTGCAGTCACCATCTGCAGTGATTTTGGAGCCTCCCAAAATAAAATCTGACACTGTTTCCACTGTTTCCCCATCTATTTGCCATGAAGAGATGGGACCAGATGCCATGATCTTTGTTTTCTGAATATTTATTCACAAATTCCTTTGACTTCTGAAACGTTTTCTATGTCACATCTAGCAACATTGCCTGTAATTACTAGTTTGAAGTACGTGATGACATTGGTTAGTACACTGGTCGGTGCATTCTGATAAAATGTGATGTAATGGTCTATTCCACTGTGAATGTTCTGACAGATGGAGAAAGAAGCAAGAGAAAGTACCTACTTTAGGCTGAACACCTTTTGACCCAGTTTTTAAAAAAAACAAGGTAGAAGGTGAGAATGGAGCACTTTCAAGGTTCAATATAGGATCAACTAGAATCAGAAAAGAAGTAGGGCAGAAATCAGAATCAGTGATCATGAACCAGAGCTGAGAAGAATTGGAAAATGTCATTTAAACAAACTTAGGAGGAAAAACCTTCTTTTCCAGATTATGGTCCCTGATTCCAAGGACAAAGCCAGCTTGGTGGTTGAGCTGTCAAAGTCTACAGCAGGAATTAGAGCTTTGGGAGGGATATATACCTTCTGGACGATGAGGTCCATACTTTTTCAAATCAAAACCACTCAGGTCTGTCAAATAACAAAGATTTTTTCTCTCTTCTCTACCGATAGTTTGAGCTTCTCTTTCTCTCCCATAGTTATTTCAAATGTCAGAGAGAATTAGGCTACAGATAAAGTTCAACAATATTGCCATCATTGAATTTATGATGTACCCCAGCTGAAAGTTTCTCAAATTCAAGACTTTGGGCTTTTATAAAAAAAATTATTAACATATTATTCTTTTAATGGAGTCAATATTCTAGTTCATGTTTTTTTTTTTTTTTCTTTCAACTGTATAACTTTGTAAATTGTCGATCGTTAAATAGAAATTATGCCTCTTTTTTCAGTTGGGACTTTGTTTTTTGTATCTCCATGATTGCACATACTAGGCACTCCTAAAATAATTATAGGACTGGTCAGTAAATTATATCATGGAAAAAGTGATCACACATTTCAGAAATACAAGTGAAGGATATTGGTTTATCTATAATGTTTTGATAGAGTCACTTGTTTGTTTTGATCTTATTTGATTCAAAAATGGGTTTAATTATGAATCTGTTTGTTTCCTCTTGGCATATGTGTTTGAGGCTGCAAAGACTGACAATGTAAAGATACTCTTTGCAACCATCCTTACTTATGATGTAAGGATTTATTAAATAATGGTGACTCTTAAATGTTGCTGCTTCCCATACTCAAGGCAATCCATACCGCTTCCTGTGGAGAAACCCCTGGGTGAAAAACAAAAATGCTTTTTGATGATGATGATGAAACCAAAAGATAGACTGCTTCTTTAGAGGATAGATCTCTAATGTTCTTTTATTGACGTGTTGCAAGAGTTGAAAATTATGATCTTCTGTCTCAGCTAGCCTGGAGTTCTTCCCCAAATCAATTCCTTATTCAAACACAAAATGTACTTCTTATGACCCCTCCTCTCTCCTCAACTTCTTGCTCAGGGCAAGGCCAGTGAGCTTTTGAAGTATTCTCACTTAGCTGATTTTTAATCTTCCTTTTAAAGATATCTCTTGTGTCTGGGAATCTAATTCAGTTTAAACCGCTGAGTTGTAGTATGCTGAAACCTAAAATTTATAAATGCATAGTAAAGATGTAATATGTCAATTGAAATAATAGAATAGCCTTATAAAGAGTTAGTTGATGTGCATAGTTGAAACCTATTTTTCATGTATTAAATACTGATTTTAAATTATTTCAAAATCAAGCATGCTTAAAAATAGAAGTTAAAGGCATGTTATGAAATATCTATAAATTGTTATCTATAAGCTTCACTGATTGGAGGTTTATAAGAAAAAATTCAATGATTCAAAAAAATCAGCTAAAATTGTGAACACAATATTATTTTTATATTATGTTACAATTCCCTCTTATATTATTTTGCACTTAAGCTAATAATTTTTATTTTTGGTGTGAGATATTTCAAGTTTTACAGGAATTACTTAAAAGATATTTGAAACAAATATTTCTCTAAAGATCAAGATCCTGAAAATGCAGAAAAACTTTGAAATGGTGCTTCCTTTAAGATATCTATAAAATATTCATTTCTTAATGCAGTTTTATAAAAGCATTATCTCTGATAACATTAAAAATATCCAAAAAAATTCTGCCACTTAGTGAATTCCATTCAGAATTGTCTTAATCACAAAGTCTGAAGCTATAGCAACTATTGAAATTTATCACAAATTGGTTATTTATGATTGGAAGTGGCCTGTCTTATGCTCCCAAAATATGGAGTTTTTAAACTGCAAAAGCACATTCCACTAGCTGAGACCCATTGTTACTGTTTACAGTGAACATTGGGTCTACCCTTTGGGCTTGTCACGAGGCAGAGATTCAAGTAGAATAATGCTCTAAGACCATTTGTTCTTAATGAAAGCAATTTGTTATGAGCTGAGGGGAAAGTGTCCTTTGTCCTTCTGCCAAAACAGCCTTGCTCTGTGTTTGTTGAGTTTGTTCAGATTAATGGGGATACTACAAGTTGCTTTAAGACAAAGAGCATTAGCAGAATGATGCAAAGCATTTTTCTAAAACAATGCCAAATATCAGTGAACATATCATGTTTTCAGACATCTACTATGAAAACTGCTTAAAATTCATTATTCTTAATTGTGTTTTCCTACATGGTGTCCATATGGCCCCATTATTCATTTGGTAAAACATATTTTGAGGGATGTTATTTTTTAGGATGATGATAAGAATTGTATGGATAGAAATAGCAGTCATAAGACCACACAATTTATAATGTATGGTCAGCCCACTTTGATAAGATGATGACCATACCACTCCATTTTGTACTTAATAAGCTCTTCACGTTAAGATCATTTAGGGGGAAAATGTCCTTGAAGAGTAGCAGGTCAAAAAAAAAAAAAAAAGATATGAAGAAAGGTAATGAACCATCTCAGAGAGAAAAACCATGATCAGGCCATATGAGAAACTGTTATAGTGAATTTTGAAGTGTTCTAATTAGCACATAGACTGAGATATATGCATTTGAAAAGAACTACCACCTGGATGCCTTTTTCAGTTACTATTTTGTGTCTTTCAGGGACTTCAGCTTGACAACTCAATCCAGAACGACTGAGTTTTATTTCTCACTCTTCTTTTTTATGGGCTGGGCCTATTAGATGTTTATTTCAAACACTTTGTCTTCATTTCCCATAAATTCTGTAACTTTGACGATATATTCCTTCCTAAGGAGTCTGTGAAGGGGGCAGAGAATAACACATTTATCTAATTTGGAACTTGAAGAAAAAAAAGACTCACACTGTTGAATTTTTATATACCCTGGTGTGTATGACAGTGACGCTACAAAAAATAACAATATTGCTCTGTTGAGACTTCTGGACCATGTGTGCTCCCCAGAGGAATCTTGCTCAGCAGTGACAATGGCATTGCTGCCTTTATCATCTGACTCAGATAATTAAAATTTTTTCTCTCTGAGAATTTTAAAGATACCAGTGATTTATTATTTGTGGGAAGTTTTGGCAGTTCTCATCTTATGATATTTATATAATGTTATTCAGAGAAGTTTTTATTTGTAATCATCTTATTTTTACAGTTCTTTTTACATGAGACTATCACCTTTTACCATACAGACTTATTGCTGGTAACTGAGTTGAGATATAAGAGAATTGTCATATAATATTAACTGAAATGTCTCATCCATACATTAAGTACCTACTGTGTTCTCTTTGCACTCTAAAACATTTTCAGTAATTATTAATTTGTCACTGTAAGTGGCTGTAATATTGGTTAAAAGTCTTGGTTGGCTGGAACAGAGATAGATTGCTTGCATGCTGCTGTAGCAGAGTTTCAGGCTTGTTGCCACAATATGTATTTCAGCCCTCACCTAGAAGCAGCAGCATAGATGGTAAGGAGGGAATTCATCATTTTCAGTGTGTGGCTTTTAATTATAGACCTCTTTGTTGAGGTAATTCACTTGGGTATCAAGTAAGATCTCCTATGATGTTGCACCGGCTGCTGAGTATAAATATGCTAAGAAAAGCACTGAAATGACCATCTGAAAATTGTCATAACAAAAATGACATGTTGTCACCCCCAAACTGTTATCAATCAGAAATTGGCTGTTAACAATAGTGGATGAAGTTTGTGGTCATATAAATGATTAAATCACACAAAACAACTTGCTTAGCACTTTTTTCATCTGCAGTAGAGATGGCAATGTTTTGCCACAGGAATTTCTTTTTAAGAATAATTGAAAATTGAAATGTTATTTTATGAGCCTTAGCACAGTCTTCATAGTAACAACAATAATAAAACATATGCCAGCTAATAAGATAATTGTACGGATAATTGGACGATGTGCTTCCTTGGTTGCAATGTTTATACTAAGAGGTACAATAATGTTGCTAAGTTTCCATCAACATCCATAAAATACAAATTAATTAATGGATTCAAGCTGCATCCAAGTATTAGCACACATTTGCATTAGAATTAAATTATAAAGTAGATTTGTACAAGTGAGAGACATTTGAGGTGATATGTTATTGGGGAGATTTTCTTGTGATAAGAACATATAGTCTTAAAACCTTAAATAGAAGAGAGAAGCAAGTATAAAAGCCTGACTAAAGAAACTGCAGCTTGAGACTTACAAATAAAAACACTTTGGTCCAGTATGCCTGATATTACATATGTTGAAAAATAAAATAGTTCAACAATATTCTATTTCTTAGTTCTAGAATTGTTTTCTGAATTCCACATATTGATTAGCTAAATTAATTGGTTGCCATGGTGCTGTTTTGATGCATTTTCAAAGATAAAATATAGAGACAAGTAATCCAATAAAATTAAATCTTAATTTATAATTTTCTTTCTTCCTTCTGCCTTTCATTCTCCTACTTTATGTCTTTCATTTTTTTTCTCTACCTCATTATGCAAATAATGTTTTTAACAGCAGTTATTTTGGCTGCACTGGGTCTTCATTGCTGCACGGGCTTTCTTTAGTTATGGCAGGCAGGGGGCTATTCTTTGTTGTGGTACGTGGGCTCTCGAGCACAGGCTTCAGTAGTTGGGGCTTATGGGCTTAGTTGCCCCGATCTGAACCCATGATCCCTGCATTGGCAGGCCGATTCTTAAACACCAGAAGTCCGTATGCAAATAGTCTTAATTAGTTTACTATAGTCCCTCAAAATCAAAATTAAACCTGATACTTTGAGAGTATAAGTGTGTTTCTATTCATTTTTATATCACACAAAAATACCGCACGTATTTCAGGTGTATCTGGGCAAATTCTGACGTACAGAGTTTTAAATAGGGGTGTGGCTGAACGTGGGACTTGGCAGACTCTCTAATTTCTGTAATTTGGAGAACCTTGATTTGCTCTGTTGCTTGTGACTGACTGTTGGTTTCTGCATAATTCTAAACTGATGACCAGTGTCTAGCTGGCCGTGGATACGTGGCCCTGGCTCCACTTCATGGTGATTGGCTTTGAGTGGGTGGTCAAAATCAGAGCCCACTCTCATTGATTTATTTATTTATTTGTCTCCTCTGAATACCTATGTGCCCAGGAAAGGTTTTTCTTAATCTACTGCTTAGAATAGCACAACAGAGATAAGGTTTTCAGATAATGCTTATATTATTAGCTGTCTGTTCTTTTGGCGATAGGTAGAACAGGAATTGGGAAAACACCAGCATCAAATTTTCCTGAATTTTTAGGTAGCTTTGAACTTCTTTTTATACTCAAAGGCTGATGCAGAAAGAATGATAATCCAACAACCTGAAAGAAAAAAAATCAAACCATAGAAATATGGTTATATCTTGATCTTAAAAAAAATGTCTATACCTTCTGGATTTGATTCGTTTGATATTATTCTCCTAAGATGTCTACTATGTTGAATTTGCCTGAAACCCAGTTATATTTTATATTTATATTTTTACTGGATTTCTAAGTGGCTAATGGGTCATACATTTTATGGTAAAATTTTCTTATACTTGGAAAAGGACATGAGACATATTATTCAAAATCTGGTTGAGTCTCTTTTGTAATAACCAGGTTTATTCTCTTTTTTTAAGTCATCCTTATTCCCAATTGGAATTTTGCTGGAAATAGAATCTAATCGTTTCTACTTCCCTTAAGAGTTGAAAAGCTGAAGTAATATGGGAAGATTTTAGATACAATTCTATTATTTCTATAATAAGCATAATTCCACCAGCTTGTTTTATAAGGCTGTTACTGAAGAGCTATTTAATCATTGGATTTTGAATTGCAAAAAATTTCATAACAATTGAGATATTAACAGATAAATGAAATCTTGAATTTGTAGGGTGCTTTCCCTTAGAAATCTTAAATTCAAAATAACATTGTTAATTATAAAGTAACTTAGAACTTGTACACTGTTACATAAGGATTGATAATTTTTTAATAAAGAATTTTATATAGATAGTGTTTATTCTAGCATGCACATTTGTTGGAAACAATTATCTTGGTCATATGAAAAAACTACCTATTGTGAGTAAAGAATAGTATAGAATAATTTAAAACTTAATTATAAAAAATAACTATTATATACTGTTCTTTCAATATGTTTGACATATGCAAATAATATTTTTATTAAATATATGGTAAATATTTGAATAAAAAATAAAGTAAGCTTTCTTCATAAAAGTTTGGATATTTTTTCCAGCTTTACTGACATGTGACTGACAAAATTATATTTAAAGTGTAAAAAGCAATGATCTGATAAATTTGTACATTGTGAAAGGATTCCCAGAATTGCATTAATTAACACATGGCTATATTATTAAATAAAAAAAGTTTAAAAGATTTTGGTCTAAAGTTTATGATTCCACCATTATAATGCTATGAATCAAGATTATCCTATACTAATAATACTCTATTATTAATAACAAAATTATGCTGTATTATGTCAATAGCACAAGTTCTTAGATATTGGAATTTAGGAAACTGTAAACTGTGAGCATTTTCTAGCATGAAAATCTAAACTGATGATTAATCAAGGAAGATTCTAAAACATTTCATACATGGACAATGTTAAGTTTAATTTACAAATTTTATAATTTTCCAGTTTATGCAATTTGCTAATCTGAAAGAAGCTGTAAATTTACTCCCTAATTTTCAAAGTTTTCACTCTAAGACCTCCTGTAAAACACTTAGCTTTTTACTTTATCAAAATTAAGTGACCTGGATGTGAGAGGGTAACTGTCAATGTTTTAATGAGCCTGTTATACCACTGTTTTCAGAGCCTGCCCCTTTATTGACTTCAAAAGTATAGTTTGGGAGAGTGGGAGGATAGAGAAAAGTGAAAGACTAGAGAAGTCTGATAGTACAAATTGAACAGAGAGACAGAAGATGTTTTGAAGGTATATTCTATCACACTTTTCAGCTCCCTAACACATAAAGAACCTAGTAATTATAATGACAAGAATTTAATTAGAAATTACTATGTGGTATGTATGTGTGTATAAATATATACATATATATGAGTGTACATCTATATATTTCTCTATATATGAGTGTATATATATATCAACATGTATTATGTTGATATTTATAGTTTAGTGTTTGTTAGTCACTCAGTCATGTCCGACTCTTTCTGACCCTATGGACTATGGTCCACCAGGGTCCTCTGTCCATGGGATTCTGCAGGCAAGAATATTGGAATGGGTTGCCATTCCCTTCTCCAGAAGATCTTCCCGACCCAGGGATCGAACCCAGTTCTTCTGCATTGCAGGCAGATTATTTACTATTTGAGCTATAGGGAAGACTTGATGTATATATATATAAGGCAGATTTTATTACCACCTCTTTTACAGGTACAGAAAGACAATAGGATTGTTAGGTTACTTGTCCCAAACCCCAACTGGTAAAAGAGCTGAGCTTTAAACCTAGACAGTATAATTTCAGGGTCTATGGTCTTCCATATGAATTACTATGTGATATTGCCTTTCCATATACTTTTTTCCAATAATATATGCCTATGAGTGTGGACAACTGGGGAATTTGCTTCAACTATTTCATTTTCTTTTTACTTTGTGTCTAAGCAGAGACCCCAGAAGAGTAATAGGCTGAATGTGAATATTACATTCTCATGTATCCACACTGAGAGAAATCTAGCACATTCTGTACTGGTAGTCACACCTCAGCCCAAAGTGTCAAGTTGCTTCAGAGAGCTCACATAAGCCCCAGAGCTGTATAAGTGGTTGCTTCTTCACTAGCAGCTTCCCTCACAATGCAAGTACTACAGGAAGTCCTGCCAAGAACTTGCTGAAGATTCTTGGACCAATGAGCACTTCTGATCTCAGGTTCCCCATATGGAGAATAAAAGGAATCCATTTGGGATCATGACAGTTAAAAACCCTTTGATATCTAATGTGATTGAGAGATGAAGATTCTGGGCTTGGAAATCCAGAAGACTTAACCAACCAGTTCTTAGTTATGTTAATGTCGTTAAGAATGTACACTTCAGAGCTAAATTGCTTGGATCCAAACTCCAGCCCCACCACTAGCCACTGATGACCCTGGGGAAATTTAATTCACTTTGTATGCTCATTTTTTAATTTTTTAATTTTTTTTTTATTTTTTTATTTTTTAAATTTTAAAAACTTTAATTCTTACATGCGTTCCCAAACATGACCCCCCCTCCCACCTCCCTCCCCACAACATCTCTCTGGGTCATCCCCATGCACCAGCCCCAAGCATGCTGCACCCTACGTCAGACATGGACTGGCGATTCAATTCTTACATGATAGTATACATGTTAGAATTCCCATTCTCCCAAATCATCCCACCCTCTCCCTCTCCCTCTGAGTCCAAAAGTCCGTTATACACATCTGTGTCTTTTTTCCTGTCTTGCATACAGGGTCGTCATTGCCATCTTCCTAAATTCCATATATATGTGTTAGTATACTGTATTGGTGTTTTTCTTTCTGGCTTACTTCACTCTGTATAATTGGCTCCAGTTTCATCCATCTCATCAGAACTGATTCAAATGAATTCTTTTTAACGGCTGAGTAATACTCCATTGTGTATATGTACCACAGCTTTCTTGTCCATTCATCTGCTGATGGACATCTAGGTTGTTTCCATGTCCTGGCTATTATAAACAGTGCTGCGATGAACATTGGGGTACATGTGTCTCTTTCCATTCTGGTTTCCTCGGTGTGTATGCCCAGCAGTGGGATTGCTGGGTCATAAGGTAGTTCTATTTGCAATTTTTTAAGGAATCTCCACACTGTTGTCCATAGTGGCTGTACTAGTTTGCATTCCCACCAACAGTGTAGGAGGGTTCCCTTTTCTCCACAGCCTCTCCAGCATTTATTGCTTGCAGATTTTTGGATCGCAGCCATTCTGACTGGTGTGAAGTGGTACCTCATTGTGGTTTTGATTTGCATTTCTCTAATAATGAGTGATGTTGAGCATCTTTTCGTGTGTTTGTTAGCCATCAGTATGTCTTCTTTGGAGAAATGTCTATTTAGTTCTTTGGCCCATTTTTTGATTGGGTCGTTTATTTTTCTGGACTTGAGCTGCATAAGTTGCTTGTATATTTTTGAGATTAGTTGTTTGTCAGTTGCTTCATTTGCTATTATTTTCTCCCATTCAGAAGGCTGTCTTTTCACCTTGCTTATATTTTCCTTTGTTGTGCAGAAGCTTTTAATTTTAATTAGATCCCATTTGTTTATTTTTGCTTTTATTTCCAGAATTCTGGGAGGTGGATCATAGAGGATCCTGCTGTGATTTATGTCTGAGAGTGTTTTGCCTATGTTCTCCTCTAGGAGTTTTATAGTTTCTGATCTTACATTTAGATCTTTAATCCATTTTGAGTTTATTTTTGTGTATGGTGTTAAAGTGATCTAGTTTCATTCTTTTACAAGTGGTTGACCAGTTTTCCCAGTACCACTTGTTAAAGAGATTGTCTTTACTCCATTGTATATTCTTGCCTCCTTTGTCAAAGATAAGGTGTCCATATGTGTGTGGATTTATCTCTGGGCTTTCTATTTTGTTCCATTGATCTATATGTCTGTCTTTGTGCCAGTACCATACTGTCTTGATGACTGTGGCTTTGAAGTAGAGCCTGAAGTCAGGCAAGTTGATTCCTCCAGTTCCATTCTTCTTTCTCAAGATTGCTTTGGCTATTCGAGGTTTTTTGTATTTCCATACAAATCTTCAAATTATTTGTTCTAGTTCTGTGAAAAATGTGGCTGGTAGCTTGACAGGGATTGCATTGAATTTGTAAATTGCTTTGGGTAGTATACTCATTTTCACTATATTGATTCTTCCGATCCATGAACATGGTATATTTCTCCATCTATTAGTGTCCTCTTTGATTTCTTTCATCAGTGTTTTATAGTTTTCTATATATAGGTCTTTAGTTTCTTTAGGTAGATATATTCCTAAGTATTTTATTCTTTTCGTTGCAATGGTGAATGGAATTGTTTCCTTAATTTCTTTTTCTACTTTCTCATTATTCATGTATAGGAATGCAAGGGATTTCTGTGTGTTGATTTTATATCCTGCAACTTTACTATAGTCATTGATTAGCTCTAGTAATTTTCTGGTGGAGTCTTTAGGGTTTTCCATGTAGAGGATCATGTCATCTGCAAACAGTGAGAGTTTTACTTCTTCTTTTCCAATTTGGATTCCTTTTATTTCTTATTCTGCTCTGATTGCTGTGGCCAAAACTTCCAGAACTATGTTGAATAGTAGCGGTGAAAGTGGACACCCATGTCTTGTTCCTGACTTTAGGGGAAATGCTTTCAATTTTTCACCATTGAGGATAATGTTTGCTGTGGGTTTGTCACAGATAGCTTTTATTATGTTGAGGTATGTTCCTTCTATTCCTGCTTTCTGGAGAGTTTTTATCATAAATGGATGTTGAATTTTGTCAAAGGCCTTCTCTGCATCTATTGAGATAATCATATGGTTTTTATTTTTCAATTTGTTAATGTGGTGAATTACATTGATTGATTTGCAGATATTGAAGAATCCCTGCATCCCTGGGATAAAGCCCACTTGGTCATGGTGTATGATCTTTTTAATGTGTTGTTGGATTCTGATTGCTAGAATTTTGTTGAGGATTTTTGCATCTATGTTCATCAGTGATATTGGCCTGTAGTTTTCTTTTTTTGTGACATCTTTGTCAGGTTTTGGTATTAGGGTGATGGTGGCCTCATAGAATGAGTTTGGAAGTTTACCTTCCTCTGCAATTTTCTGGAAGAGTTTGAGGAGGATAGGTGTTAGCTCTTCTCGAATTTTTTGGTAGAATTCAGCTGTGAAGCTGTCTGGACCTGGGCTTTTGTTTGCTGGAAGATTTCTGATTACCGTTTCAATTTCCGTGCTTGTGATGGGTCTGTTAAGATTTTCTATTTCTTCCTGGTTCAGTTTTGGAAAATTGTACTTTTCTAAGAATTTGTCCATTTCTTCCACGTTGTCCATTTTATTGGCATACAACTGCTGATAGTAGTCTCTTATGATCCTTTGTATTTCTGTGTTGTCTGTTTTGATCTCTCCATTTTCATTTCTAATTTTATTGATTTGATTTTTCTCTCTTTGCTTCTTGATGAGTCTGGCTAATGGTTTGTCAATTTTCTTTATCCTTTCAAAGAACCAGCTTTTGGCTTTGTTGATTTTTGCTATGGTCTCTTTTGTTTCTTTTGCATTTATTTCTGCCCTAATTTTTAAGATTTCTTTCCTTCTACTAACTCTGGGGTTCTCCAACTCTTCCTTTTCTAGTTGCTTTAGTTGTAGAGTTAGGTTATTCATTTGACTTTTTTCTTGTTTCTTGAGGTATGCCTGTATTGCTATGAACTTTCCTCTTAGCACTGCTTTTATAGTGTCCCACAGGTTTTGGGTTGTTGTGTTTTCATTTTCATTAGTTTCTATGCATATTTTGATTTCTTTTTTGATTTCTTCTGTGATTTGTTGGTTATTCAGAAGTGTGTTGTTCAACCTCCATATGTTGGAATTTTTAATAGTTTTTCTCCTATAATTGAGATCTAATCTTAATGCATTATGGTCAGAAAAGATGCTTGGAATGATTTCGATTTTTTTGAATTTATCAAGTTTAGATTTATGGCCCAGGATGTGATCTATCCTGGAGAAGGTTCCATGAGCACTTGAACAAAAGGTGAAATTCATTGTTTTGGGGTGAAATGTCCTATAGATATCAATTAGGTCTAACTGATCTAATATATCGTTTAAAGTTTGTGTTTCTTTGTTAATTTTCTGTTTAGTTGATCTGTCCATAGGTGTGAGTGGGGTATTAAAGTCTCCCACTATTATTGTGTTATTGTTGATTTCCCCTTTCATACTTGTTAGCATTTGTCTTACATATTGCGGTGCTCCTATATTGGGTGCATATATATTTATAATTGTTATATCTTCTTCTTGGATTGTCCCTTTGATCATTATGTAGTGGCCTTCTTTGTCTCTTTTCACAGCCTTTGTTTTAAAGTCTATTTTATCTGATATGAGTATTGCCTCTCCTGCTTTCTTTTGGTCTCTATTTGCGTGGTATATCTTTTTCCAGCCCTTCACTTTCAGTCTGTATGTGTCCCTTGTTTTGAGGTGGGTCTCTTGTAAGCAGCATATAGAGGGGTCTTGTTTTTGTATCCATTCAGCCAGTCTTTGTCTTTTGGTTGGGGCGTTCAACCCATTTACGTTTAAGGTAATTATTGATAAGTATGATCCCGTTACCATTTACTTTATTGTTTTGGGTTCGGGTTTATACACCCTTTTCGTGTTTCCTGTCTAGAGAATATCCTTTAGCATTTGTTGGAGAGCTGGTTTGGTGGTGCTGAATTCTCTCAGCTTTTGCTTGTCTGTAAAGCTTTTGATTTCTCCCTCGTATTTGAATGAGATCCTTGCTGGGTACAGTAATCTGGGCTGTAGGTTATTGTCTTTCATCACTTTAAGTATGTCTTGCCATTCCCTCCTGGCCTGAAGAGTTTCTATTGACAGATCAGCTGTTATCCTTATGGGAATCCCCTTGTGTGTTATTTGTTGTTTTTCCCTTGCTGCTTTTAATATTTGTTCTTTGTGTTTGATCTTTGTTAATTTGATTAATATGTGTCTTGGGGTGTTTCGCCTTGGGTTTATCCTATTTGGAACTCTCAGTGTTTCTTGGACTTGGGTGATTATTTCCTTCCCCATTTTAGGGAAGTTTTCAACTATTATCTCCTCAAGGATTTTCTCATGATCTTTCTTTCTGTCTTCTTCTTCTGGGACTCCTGTAATTCGAATGTTGGAGCGTTTCATATTGTCCTGGAGGTCTCTGAGATTGTCCTCATTTCTTTTAATTCGTTTTTCTTGTTTCCTCTCTGATTCATTTATTTCTACCATTCTATCTTCTATTTCACTAATCCTATCTTCTGCCTCCGTTATTCTACTATTTGTTGCCTCCAGAGTGTTTCTGATCTCATTTATTGCATTATTCATTATATTTTGACTCTTTTTTATTTCTTCTAGGTCCTTGTTAAACCTTTCTTGCATCTTCTCAATCTTTGTCTCTAGCCTATTTATCTGTGTTTCCATTTTGATTTCAAGATTTTGGATCATTTTCACTATCAATATTCAGAATTCCTTCTCTGGTATATTCCCTACTTCTTCCTCTTTTGTTTGGTTTGGTGGGCAACTCTCCTGTTCCTTTACCTGCTGTGTATTCCTCTGTCTCTTCATCTTGGTTATATTGCTGCGTTTGGGGTGGCCTTTTTATATTCTGGTAATTTGTGGAGTTCTCTTTATTATGGAGCTTCCTCACTTTGGGTGGGGTTCTATCAGTGGCTTGTCAAGGTTTCCTGGTTAGGGAGGCTTGTGTTGGAGTTTTGGTGGGTAGAGCTGGGTTTCTTCTCTCTGCAGTGCAGTGGAGTAACCCGTAATGGGTTATGAGACATCAAAGGTTTTGGGATAATTTTGAGCTGCCTGTATATTGAAGCTCAGGGGAGTGTTCCTGTGTTGCTGGAGAATTTGGGTGGTATGTCTTGTTTTGGAACTTGTTGGCCCTTGGGTGGAGCTTGGTTTCGGTGTAGGTATGAAGGCATTAGATGGGCTCCTATTGCTTAATGTTCCCTGAATTCAAGAGTTCTCTAATGTTTTCAGGCTTTGGATTTAAGCCTCCTGTTTCTGGTTTTCAGTTTTATTTTTACAGTAGCCTCTAGATTTCTCCATCTATACAGCACCGATGATAAAACATCTAGGTTAAAGATGAAAAGTTTCTCCACATTGAGGGACACTCAGAGAGGTTCACTGGGTTATAAGGAGAAGAGAAGATGGAGGAGGTAGTTAGAGGTAACTGGAATGAGATGCGGTGAGATCAAAAGAGAAGAGAGCAAGCTAGCCAGTAGTCACTTCCTTATGTGCACTCTATAGTCTGGACCGCTCAGAGGTATTTACAGAGTTATATGGGCAAGAGGAGAGGGAGGAAGTAGACAGAGGTGACCAGGAGGATCAGAGAGAGGAATGAGTAGGAGAGAGACAAATCCTGCCAGTAACCTGTTCCTTAGGTGTTCCCCACCGTCTGGAACACACAGAGATTCACAGAGTTGGATAGAGGAGAGATGGGGGAGAAAAGAGACAGAGGCCACCTGGTGGAGAAAAAGGAGAGTCCAGAGGAGGAGAGAGTGGTCAAGCCAGTAATCTCGCTCTCAGGTAAACTGGGGTAGTGAAGTTTGGGTTTTTAAATGTACAAAATTGGCAACAAACACCTAAGAGCAAAGATTAAAAATCTAGAGTAGAGGTTGGATTTTCAAAGATACAATATTAAAGAGAAGCAGAAGGAAAAAGGAAGAAAGAAAAAAGAAAAGAAAAAGAATTATTAAAAAACAAACAAACAGACAAACAATAAAAAAAAAAACCATCAACAACCATCCAAAGACTATATATGGTGTTTGCCTTAAAAAAAAAAAAGTCTTTTTTTTTAAAAAAATAGTAATAATAGGTTATAGAAATAAAAATTAGAGGAGAAATAGAAGACTTAACAATTAAAAAAAAGTTAGGAAAAAAAAAGCAAAAAAAAAAAAAAAAAGGAATGATTTTAAAAAAATAAAAAATATATCTGGCCCTTTCTGGTGTTATGGGCCGTGTGGGATCACTTCCAAGGTGGTTCCCTCTGTTTAACTTCTTCTGTTTGCTGGTTTTTTAGGCTCACTAGTTCAGTCGCGCTGTGGGGAGGGGGGATGCTGCTAACAAATAGCACTGTCGTGTGCACACAGTATCTCTGCCCCACTTGACCTGTCCTTTCTCGCGGCGCACAAACCGCTCCGTTTCTAGGATGCTCAGCCGGGAACTGGCTGGGGCCGGCCCTAGGCTGCATGCACTTCCCCGGTCCAAGCCGCTCAGGCAGCCCTCAGAGGCACAGATTCGGCTGGAACTGCGCTTTGTGCCCTTCCCAGGTCCGAGTAGCTCAGGAGTTTGGCGAGCGCGATCGCCGCGGCTTGTCACCTTTTCTGCCGCTGCTGCTCAGCTTTCTGGGTGGACCGCTGGCGCCCCCCGTGAGGCAGACTGTGACTGTCCAGCACCCCCAGAAGTCTTAGCAAAGGAGCCTACTTGCAGTTAGGTAAGTAAAGTCTCTCCAGGTCTGCAATTGCCCCTTTCCAGTCCTTACGGCTCTGGCTGCCTGTCCCCGGCCGGGGATGGTCTGCAGCCGGCTTTTTCCATTCCGTCCTTTGTTCTGTGCTCGGTCCTGGCGGTGTCTTATGTTCGAGCTTTTCGCGTGGTAGCTATCCCACAGTCTGGTTTGCTAGCCCAAGTTAGATCGTTCTGGTTGGGCGTGGGGCATTCCTGCCCTATTCTTACAAAGCTCTGCAGCCCGCGCCTCCCGCGCGTCCCTGCCCTGCCCCCACTTCCCAATGGTGGATGCAGGCGTCTGTGCTGCTTTTCCGCTGCGGGAGTTACTGTTGGGCTTGTAATCTGTTGGTTTTAATTATTTATCTATTTTTCCTTCCTGTTATGTTGCCCTCTGTGTTTCCAAGGCTCGCCACAGACTCGGCAGGCAGAGTGTTTCCTGGTGTTTGGAAACCTCTCTTAAAATTCCCTTCCCGGGACGGGCTTCCCTTCCCAGGACGGAGCTCCCTCCCCACCTCCTTTGTCTCCTTTTTCGTCTTTTATATTTTATCCTACCTGTTTTTGAAGACAATGGTCTGCTTTTCTGGTTGCCTGATGTCCTCTGCCAGCCTACAGAAGTTGTTTTGTGAAGTTTGCTCAGCGTTGAAATGTTCTTTTGAGGAATTTGTGAGGGAGAAAGTGGTCTTCCCGTCCTATTCCTCCGCCATCTTTCCCTCCGTCCCCAGTATACTCATTTTTGAGGACAAGATGGTTGGATGGCATCATTGACTCAGTGGACTTGAGTTTGAGCAAGCTCCAGGAGATGGCAAAGGACAGGGAAGCCAAGTTTCCTGCAGTCCGTGGGGTCATAAAGGGTCAGATACAACTGAGTGACTGAACAACAAATACTCACTTTCCTAATCTGCTAAACAAGGGAAATATTAGTACTACCTTATAGACTTGTTGAGACTTCCCTGGTGGCTCAGACGGTAAAGCATCTGCCTACAATGTGGGAGACCTGGGTTCAAACCCTGGGTCGGAAAGATCTCCTGGAGAAGGAATTGGTAACCCACTCCAGTATTCTTGCCTGGGAAATCCCATGGATGGAGGAGCCTCATAGGCTACAGTCCACGAGGTCGCAAAGAGTCGGACACGACTCCGCAACTTCACTTTCTTTCTTTCTATAGACTTGTTAGGGCAATTAAAGGAAATAATATATGCCCAGAAGTTCAGTGTCTGGCTTTTGGTAAACCCTCAATAAATATCTATCCTAATACTTAGCCTTTTAAGTGTCAGCTTCCTCACTTATGATATGTTGACAAAATAGCACCTAACTCACAGAGGCATTGTGAGGCTAATGAGAGATAATGAATGGAAGGTTCTTTATACAATGGCTGACATAAAGCCAGTGCTTAGTGACTATGGTCTCATTATCAGTTGTCATTCTCCTGGTATTCTACTTTGCCCTCCTGGGCATGAATACCCTGGTGTCTGCACATACCTACCAGTGAGGCTGTTGCTATGCGATTGTGCTGCTTTGTTAAGGATGGGATCTAGAGAGATGGAGAGGGATAGAGTAAGCCAGTTGGGCAGGGAAAACTGGAGCCACGGTGAAAACCACACTTTGTGGAGCAGGTCTATGAATGCTGCTTGCATTGCTGCCACAGGGGCACATGTGCTGCGCAGAAGGAAGAGTTGTATTTTAAAGACCACAGGCCGGTGCAAGCAGCATCAGTGTGGGGTGATCATGTTGTTGGCCTGGCCAACACTAATGGTCTCCAGGTCATTTTGCTTTTTGTTTCTCGAAGAATGTTTGGAAATCTCCTCTGGCAGGACCATGGCTGCTGGCTCTGTTATAGGTCCATCATCAAAATTGAATGTGAGTGCCAGTGTGAGCAGTGAAATGTGAGCAGGCAGAGAACAAAGAACCAAACATACTAAATATTTCCAGCATAGTCAAATGGAGAGAGCTGGCTAAACTTCTCTTTCCACTGAAATTTTTTACTATATGTAAGCACCTGCAGATAAGTATTCATTTCATTAAAGAATTATATTTTCAAGGAATGATATTAATATATTAACTCATTTAATTCTTAAAATCCAGAATTATTCTAATTTTTTTGATATGGTTGGGGAAATTCAAGGAGTTGAGAAACAAATCTAAATTCTAAAAGTGAATAAAAGAACTAGGATTTGAAGCCTGGTATATCGTATACTATAGGGGCTTCCTAGGTGGCTCAGTGGTAAAGAATTTGCCTGGTAATGCAGGAGATGCAGGAGACAGGGTTTCAATCCCTGGGTGGAGAGGATTCCCTGGAATTAGGAAATGGCCACCCACTCCTATATTCTTGCCTGGGGAATCCCACAGATAGAGGAGCCTGGTGGGCTAAAGTCCATGGGGTCGCACAGAGTCAGACATGACTTAGTAGCTGAACACACATATCCTATCCTATTTTGTGTGTGTGTGTGTGTGAGAGACGCATATAGGTAGAGATAAAAATCTCACCGCAACTCAGGAATGTAAGAATTAAATTACTTTTTTGAGCCTACATTCTACCTGGTGACAGGCATACAACCTTAGTCAAATTTGTACTTTTTCTTGATGCTGAATCTAAGTTTTAGGGGATAGCTTGGAGTTAGCCAGTGAGGAACATGTCATTCTTAATAATGAATATTCATGAGCAGATCTTTATAGATATCCCTTATTCCTATAGAGACCAAGTTATTTGGTCTACAGAGACCTACAGCAGACACTTTCCAAAGTGAAAGGGGGTACTGGAAATAACTACACCAATGCAACAAATAGAATGCAAATCAGATATATGGTCACTGTGCATTTTTTTTTTTTTTCTGCTGTGTCTCTTCCGATTTGGCAACTCTCAATATTTTTGTGCCAGGACCAGGGCCACAGTGAAGGATGTGTAGAGGGAGCATAGTCAGTCTCTGAAAGCACTGCAAAAGAGAATGCAGCTGCAGTAGCATGCAGTGAGGGCAGATACACACTGTATCTGTTAAATGTGTCTGCCATTTGCCCCTGTTCCACCACTGTGCCCTGCGATCATCAGCTCTGAGACCACACCTGGCACAGGGAATTTCTGTGGAGTATCCATGACTGTCTGCTTAGACCCACAGGCAACCCTTGTTTCTCCAGGCTCTTGCCATCTTCCTAAGCTGTTTGAGAGGAGGACAGTGCAGGTCTTCACCATTCTTAGAGGGGCACAAACCTACCCTCCATTCATCGAAGCAGTGGTAAGGACAGGTGAACAGCTGCAACAATAGACCCAAACCCCACTGATTTTGATCTTCGCTAACTATCTGCTTTGAGTGTTTGGTAAGCGTCTGTTCATTCACACTAAGATTCTGGGTTCAAACTCTTTCCATCTTGTGGCTTCATTCTAAGGTCTCTTCCACAAAAGAAGAGAGAGAGCATGGAGGGCCAGTAGGGAGCTTTTAGAAACTAATCCTAGCAATAGTGTACTTCACTTCTATCCACTTAAACTGGGAAGGGGTTGAGAATTGTGATCTAGCAGGGATCAAAAGCTGAGGGAAAACCCAAGTTGTTATAAGCATGAGTTTTCTCAGCTAGGTAGCCCATACCCATGCCAATCCTGAAAATTTTACTTGTACTGTATTAAAATATTTTAATTGCTTTCATTGTAGAGAAAAAATGTAATGAGTTATTTGTATTTGTAGAACTGAATAGCTAAAACTTGGCTGGCATATTTTGACTCGAATTAATGCTTTATGTTCTTGTTTATTTTTAAGTTTCATACAAATGTGAAGATGGTAAAACTTAATGATACTTAAGTTTGTCCTTTGTTTTTTTCTTTCACATTCATAATACTTGTGATCCTTTGATTTCCTTGGGGTCATTTGACTTGAATAGAGAGTTCTAACATTCAGAAGTAACAATAACAGGAAGAAAAGTTCTGTTTTGCTTCATTTTATTTTGTTTTGGGGATGCTATCTGAGAATGGACTATTTTCCACCCCAGTAGAGTTTAAGCACATTGGCCTGTGTGCCTCAGGCTCACTGGCATTGCTTTTATAAGTTTGGCAAGGCTGGAGTTTTCAAATTGGCAGAACATTCTGGAAGCATTTCCATGTTTTGAAGTTCTGAACAACTTCTTACATTGAAATGTGACTGTATTTTTGAACCAATTCACTGGAAAGGAAGTTTATGCATGAGAAGTTCAGAGGATCATTAGTAAAGTCTTATTTAATTGAGTGTCTCAGTATTGAAACTGTATCAGTGAGGTTCTTTTACTTCTCCAGAAAAAGCACACTGTTGGGAGCAGCTTCTGTGGCAGTGAATATGCACATGATTGTTCAGTATCAGTCCTGGTATAGAAAATTCCTGGAGCCTCCTGCTTCTCATTTTTTCCAGTCTCACCCTCTACACTGCTATTTTGACTGGAGTTAGGGATTAAGACTTTAAACATCAGCTCCTTGATTTTTGAAATCTTGATAGGTAGAAAATGGAAAAAAATATCAATTCTCCATATGGATTTTTATAAAAAGATATTTAAATTTATCTTAGGAGCAGCCTGTTTTTATTTGCTTGTTTCGGGAAAAACCATCTAGATTACCCTTTAGTGTCACAAATATAGGAAACACTCTTTTCACTGGTCTTAAGGAAAACTAGAAATCTGAATGGTTGCTTTTAGATGGAGCAGTTAAGAATTCTGATTAATAATTTAAACTGCTGTGTACATTGAATACAAGTATGTTGCTTCTTATGTGAGATTGTTTTCCCCTGTTGAATTGTTCTTGGCCTATAAAATAAAACATAGTTTGTATTTATGGAGCTGCTTCCTGGTTAAACGGTAGCATATGGGAAATGGTGAGCTAAAAAGAAGGGACTGAAGAAAGATTTTGACTTGGTCATTAACAGGGACTTTAAAAAAAGGAAACGAGCTGTTCATTGTGACCTGAGCTTAGATAATTTTATAGATGTCATAGCTATGATGTTAAGAATAAAAATGAGAAAGTGTTGATTTTGGATTAGTCATATTTAGCATCATAAGTCTTTGTAAATGGTCCAGCTCTTTTGAGTTTAGTTCTTTTTTTTTTTTTCAATAATTTGTCAAATGTAACCAAATGTACAAATAATTATATTATTAATCTTTTTTTCTGAAGTAGGATTTTTCAACCTTGACAATATCTACATGTTTAGGCTCAGTATTTCCTTGTCTTGGGAGGCTGTCTCATGCATTGTAGAATGTTAGGCAGTATTCATGGTCCCTATCGACCAGATCCCAATTGCATCCTTCTCACTCAGTTTTGATAGCTGAATATGTCCCCAGACATTGCAAACTATTGCATAGAGAACAAAATTGTATCTCTCACAGAACCACTGGTTGAGAGCCACTATTCTATCCCTTCAAAGCCTCCTAAATTATTCCACGGGATGGTAGTCGTGCTGTCTCTGACGCTGAATTTCAGTGCTACATGGTTTAGATTTTTGATTATGTCAGTACTTCACTTCTGCTACCAATTTCTACATTAGTTATTATTGTGAACTGAATGTTTGTATCCCTCCATAATTCATATGTTGAATCCCTAGTCCCCAGTAGGATGATATTTGGAGATGAGGTCTTTGGCAAGCAATTAGATTAGGTCATAGGTGTGGGGACCTCATGATGAAATAAGTGGCCCTTACAAGAAGAATAATGTAGAGGAACATCAATATGAGGATATAACAAAGAAGCAGGCATCTGCAAGCCAAGAAGAGAGCTCTCATTAGGGACTGAATTGGCTGGCACCTTGACTGTGGACTTCCCAGCCTCCAGAACTGTAAGAAATACATCTCTGTTGTTTAAGCCATTCAGTCTATGATATTTCATGTTGTTAACCCAAGCTGCTTAAGACAGTCATCTCTCACCATTATCCTATGTAACAGCACAAAAAATTAAAAAAATCATGTTGCTTAAGCAATGTAAGTTTGTCAGTCATGTGTGAGTTGAGGCATTGTGAATTGTTTGTGTCACGTTTCCTCTTTGTACAGACTGTATTACCACTCATGGTTTGGAACATGATCTCCCCCAAGCAAAAGGAAAAATGGAAATGCTGAACTAGGTGATGGCTCTTAAGTTTCTTCTAGGATATTCAAATACCTGAGATCTGCTATGCCAAGGCAAGTTGTATGGTCAAGCCTGAATTCAGTTGCATGAAAAAGTTTACCTGCATGGGGGACACTGTAAGTCAAGACAGTAAATAATTGAGAACAATGTATAATGAATGGCATCACTTGGGGAATGTAATAGAATAATACTTCATCCTCTGGGCAGGAGATACAAGTTCCCCTGTTAGATATGGACATTTCCATCACCAATTTATTATTCTGTAAAGGGGTAGCCCTTGAGAAAAAGTGAGAGACTGGGAAGGCAGGACTTACACTGAAAGGAGGGAGAACAATTTTCTTTCACACAGGCATCACAGTGTTTGGATCTGGACCCCATGGTATACTACTTAAACAAGCATGAGTAGCTCCAAAGAGATTGAACAGGAACTAAGCAGAGCTTCTCAGAAGAAACTGAGAAAATCTGACCAGGGTACCAGAGTGGTCTCGTCCAATAGCAGTTCTAAGCAACTTTCTATACCATGCTGTGTTCCCTACATCTTCAAGTAGCACCCTGAAATATTACAGGACATGCTGTGGCTGTGCTGCTTTAGGGAAAGTATTGACAAACTCGATTAAAGGCAAGATGTAAGTGTTTTTAGGTTTTGTGGACCCTGTGGTCTCTGACTCAACTGTTCAACTCTGATGTTATAGTATGAAAGCGGCCGTAGATGACACTTTGTGTCTATGTTCCAACAAAAATTTATTTATAAAAACAGGTATCAGCATTGTAGGGCTCTCTTTTGCCATCCCCTGATTTAGAGGAAAAGATTGTTTTGTGTTTTAAGATAGGGTGATAAGGGGACAATTGACACCCACCCCAAAGTATCGTCTCTTCCAAAACCAGGAGAACTATAGATGGTGATCAGAGGAGAGGTGGTGTAGCAGTCATATAGGAAGGTGTCAGGAGGGCAAAGGAAGTACCAAACCTCCAGGTACCACTCCCCTGTCCCCTGGAGAGATACTAGGGAATGTAGAAACCAGATCCTGACAGAGTGATATTGTTACCAACCCGCCTGAGTGGAGCTCCAACAAGGGTCCTTCCACCCAGTGTCATTTGAGTCAATAGAATGATACCGAGTTTGGTTCAGAATCAAAGAAATTTTTTTAAAAAATTGTGTTTATTTCTTTCCTTTTCAGTGGTGCTAGGTCTCTGTTGATGCACAGGCTTTTCTCTAGTTGTGGTGAGCAGGGCTACTCTATAGTCGTGGTGTCTGGTCTTCTCATTGTGGTGGCTTGTCTTTTCACAGTGCATGGGCTCTAGGGCACACGAGCCTCACTTCTTGCAGCGTGTGGACTCAGTAGTTGTGGTTCCCAGGCTCTAGGGCATAGTCTCAATTTTGTGGTGCGTGGGCTTAGTTGCTCCATGGCACGTGGGATCTTCCTGGATCAGGGATCCAACCCATATCTCTTGCAGTGGCAGGTGGCTTCTTTACTACTGAGTCGTCAGAGTGGAGAGGTGCAAGGTCATGCTGTAGAGCACACACTATGCTACAGGTGGTGGATGGGGCTGCTTTATAGGAATCTCATGGGTGTCAGTGGGGAGGGGGCAGAACGCTCATGGGGGCAGCGCTGCTCATGCTCCAGATCAAGGTGCCCAGGCAGTGTCTATGCACACGGCCGCCCCCTGAGCTGAGGTGTCAGTGCAGCAGTTTTACATTACAGCAGTTTCTGCATTATTTCCGTCGCACAGTCATGTCCGACTCTTTGTGATGCTGTGGACTGCAGCACGCCAAGCTTCCCTGTCCATTTCCAACTCCTGGATCTTACTTAAACTCATGTCCATTGATTGGTGAAGCCATCTGACCATTTCATCCTCTGTCGTCCCTTTCTCCACCAGCCTTCAATCTTTCCCAGCATCAGGCTCTTTTCCAATGAGTAGGTTCTTCACATCAGGTGGCAAAATATTGGAGTTTCAGTCAGCGTCAGTCCTTCCAGTGAATATTGAGGACTGATTTCCTTTAGGATGGACTGGTTGGATCTCCTTGCAGTCCAAGGGACTCTCAAGAGTCTTCTCCAACACTACAGTTTAAAAGCATCAATTCTTCGCCACTCAGCTTTCTTAATAGTCCAACTCTCACATCTATACATGGCCACTGGAAAAACCATAGCCTTGACTAGACAGACCTTTGCTGGAAAAGTAATGTCTCTGCTTTTTAATATGCTGTCTAGGTTGGTCATAACTTTTCTTCCAAGTAGCAAGTGTCTTTTAATTTCACAGCTGCAATCACCATCTGCAGTGATTTTGGAGTCCAAAAAATAAAGTCAGCCACTGTTTCCATTGTTTCCCCATCTATTTGCCATGAAGTGATGGGACCAGATGCCATGATCTTAGTTTTCTGAATGTTGAACTTTAAGCCAACTGTTTCACTCTTCTCTTTCACTTTCAATAGGAGGCTCTTTATTTTTTCTTCTCTTCCTGCCATACAGGTTGTGTCATCTACATATCTGAGGTTATTGATATTTCTCCCAGCAGTCTTCATTCCAGCTTGTGCCTCATCCAGCCTGGCATTATACATGATGTACTCTGCATATAAGCTAAATAAGCATGGTGACAATATACAGCCTTGATGCACTCTTTTCCCAATTTGGAACCAGTCTGTTGTTCCATGTCCAGTTCTAACTGTTGCTTCTTGGCCTGCATACAGATTTCTCAAGAGGCAGGTCAGGTGGTCTGGTATTCCCATCTCTTTCACAGTTTATTGTGATCCACACAGTCAGAGTCTTTGACATAGTCAGTAAAGCAGAAGTAGATGTTTTTCTGAAACTCTCTTGCTTTTTCGATGATCAAATGGATGTTGGCAATTTGATCTCTGGTTCATCTTGCTTTTCCAAATCCACCTTGAACATTTAGAAGTTCATGGTTCACATATTGTTGAAGCCTGGCTTGGAGAATTTTGATCATTACTTTGCTAGCATGTGAGAGGAGTGTAATTATGTGGTAGTTTGAACATTCTTTGGCATTGCCTTTCTTTGAGATTGGAACTGTCGGGGGAGTTTATAATTTCTTCAGTTCTGTCTTGCCACAGCAAAAATTTAAAGTGATGGATGGACCAGTGTTATAGCTCAGTTTTATTTGTAAGCAAAGGAAAATACATCCTAGAGGAGTGAGGGCAGGCTGTGAAAAGAAGAGAAACCTCCAGCTCAATTTTGGCTCCTCTTTCTGTATGTTTTTCTCCTCCTCTTGAGCCTGCCCTATGTAAATTGGGCTAGCCAGGAGGGCTGTTTGTTTTACCTGAGGTCCTCACTCTGGTCCTTGGACCTTCCTTTGTTCTATTTTCAAGGGCTTTTCCCTTCTTTGTCTTTTAGCCACCACCATTTTGGACTCCTTTTTCCTACTCTATCTACCTAACAGAATGAACTGACCTTTTCCAGTCCTGTGGCCAGTGCTGAGTTTTCCAAATATCCTGGCCTATCGAGGGCAGCACACGCATAGCATCATCTTTTAGGATTTGTAATAACTCAACTGGAATTCCATCACCTTCGCTAGCTTTGTTTCTAGTGATGCTTCCTAAGGCCCACTTGACTTCGCATTCCAGGATATCTAGCTCTAGGTGAGTGATCACACCATTGTGATTATCTGCGTCATGAAGATCTTTTTTGTATTGTTCTTTTGTGTATTCTTGCTACCTCTTCTTAATATCTTCTGTGTCTGTTAGGTCCATACCATTTCTGTCCTTTATTGTGCCCATCTTTGCATGAATGTTCCCTTGGAATCTCTGATTTTCTTAAAGAGATCTCTAGTCTTCCCCATTCTATTATTTTCCTCTATGTCTTTGCATTGATCACTGAGGAAGGCTTGCTTATCTCTCCTTGGTATTCTTTGGAACTCTGCATTCAAATGGGTTTATCTTTCCTCTTCTACTTTGCCTTTAACTTCTCTTCTTTTTTCTGCTATTTGTAAGGCCTCCTCAGATGACCATTTTGCCTTTCTGCATTCTTTTTCTTGGGGATGGTCTTGATCACTGCCTCCTGTACAATGTCATGAACCTCCCTCCATAGTTCTTCAAGCACTCTATCCAGTCTAATCCCTTGAATCTATTTGTCACTTCCACTGTATAATCATAAGGGATTTGATTTAAGTCATACCTGAGTGGGTAGTGATTTTCCCTACTTTCTTCAATTTAAGTCTGCATTGGACCCCCTATAAGCAAGTGAAACTAGACAAGCCCAAACAAAGGAAAAAAAAAAAAAACAGGTTAGACTTTATTACCTAGATTCTATTTTTATTTCCTGGAAATTTTTAATGGGCTTTGCTGGTGGCAGATCCCTCTTTGGCCCCTTTTCCTGCTCCTCATTCTTGAGGGGCACTAAGGAGCGATGGTCTAGCTTCTGTTTTTCTTCCTGCTAATTTTGGACATAATCACAACCCCAAGAAGAAAAGCAGAACTCCTCCCCAGCTGCTTTTAGATATGTTTGGTTGTTACCCGGCCTCAGCCCTAACTGTTCACATCCCTGTGTGATCACCATTTGTCTAACCTTTTACAGAAAAAGAACAGAAAATTAAGATGCATGACCCAAATATTAGCAAGAGAATATGTTTGTGTGCTCATTCATTCAGTTGTGTCTGTCTCCTAACCCCATGGACTGTAGCCCACCAGGCTCCTCTGTCCATGGGATTCCACAGGCACGAATACTGGAGTGGGTTGCCATTTCCTTCTCCCAAGTACAAATGCACTTTAACTTATCCCTTGAGGCTAACATCAAGCAGATCAGGGCAATAGGAAGCCACTAAAGTTCTGATTGAATCTCTACTTTCCCTGACAATTGGGGTTGCCAGGTTGAGTACATGGTCTATTTTAATCCCAGGGCCCTCATTATCCCCTTTGCCACATGTGACACAAATCGTGGACCATTATCATTTTGTATGGATCCTACGAACCCAAATCTGGAGACTATTTCTATTGCAGCCATGAAATTAAAAGATGCTTACTCCTTGAAAAGAAAGTTGTGACCAACCTAGATAGCATGTTAAGCAGAGACATTACTTTGCCAACAAAGGCCCATCTGGTCAAGGCTATGGTTTTTCCAGTGGTCATGTATGGATGTGAGAATTGGACTGTGAAGAAAGTTGAGCACCGAAGAATTGATGTTTTTACTGTGGTGTTGGAAAAGACTCTTGAGAGCCCCTTGGACTGCAAGAGGATCCAACCAGTCCATCCTAAAGGAGATCAGTCCTGGGTGTTCATTGGAAGGACTGATGCTGAAGCTGAAATTCCAATACTTTGGCCACTTCATGCGAAGAGTTGACTCATTGGAAAAGACCCTGATGCTGGGAGGGATTGAGGGCAGGAGGAGAAGGGGACGACAGAGGATGAGATGGCTGGATGGCATCACTGACTCTATGGACATGAGTTTGTGTAAACTCCAGGAGTTGGTGATGGACAGGGAGGCCTGGCGTGCTGCAGTTCATGGGGCCGCAAAGAGTTGGACACGATTGAGCGACTGAACTGAACTGAACTGAATGTAACTTGAAAGGGTTAATTTAGATTTCATACTGGATCTTCTTCTGTGGCTTTATCCCTTTATCTTGCCGATTTTGTTATTGTTGCTGTTCAGTTGCCAACTCATGTCCGATTCTTTGTGACCCCATGGACTGCAGCAGCCCAGGCCTCCCTGTTCCTCACTGTCTCCCAGAGTTTGCCCAAGTTCATGTCCTTTGAATCAGTGATGCCATCCAACTATCTCATCCTCTGCAGCCCTCTTTTCCTTCTGCCTCAATCTCTCCCTCGGCTCAGATGGTAAAGTGTCTGGCTACAGTGCAGGAGACGTAGCTTCGATCCCTGTGTTGGGAAGATCCCCTGGAGAAGGAGATGGCAACCCACTCCAGTACTCTTGCCTAGAAAATCCCATGGACGGAGGAGCCTGATAGGCTACAGTCCATGGGGTCGTAAAGAGTTGGACATGACTGAGCGACTTCTCTTTCTCTCTTTCAATCTTTCCCAGCATTAGGCACTTTTTCAGTGACTTGACTCTTTGCATCAGGTGACTAAAGTATTGGAGCTTCAGCATCAGATCTTCTAATGAATACTCAGGGTTGGTTTTCTTTAAGATAGACTGATTCGATCTCCTTGCTGCATAAGGGACTGTCAAGAGTCTTCTCTGGCACCACAATTAGAAAGCATCAGTTCTTTGGCACCCTGCCATCTTCATGGTCAAGCTCTCACTTCTGTACATGACTACTGGAAAGACCATAGCCTTGACTATACAGGCTTTTGTTGGCAAGGTGATGTCTTTGCTTTTTAATGCACTGTCCAGGTTTGTCATAGCTTTCCTGCCAATAAGCAGTCATCTTCTAATTTTATGCAGTCATCATCTGCAGTGATTTTAGAGCCCAAGAAGAGGAAATCTGCTATTGTAGGCATATATAATGGCCTGCCTCAGAAAGATAGCCTGACCCTGCCCACCTATAACGGAGAAGGCAATGGCACTCCACTCCAGTACTCTTGCCTGGAAAATCCCATGGGTGGAGGAGCCTGAAAGGCTGCAGTCCCTGGAGTCGCTGACGGTTGGACACGACTGAGCGACTTCACTTTCACTTTTCACTTTCATGCATTGGAGAAGGAAATGGCAACCCACTCCAGTGTTCTTGCCTGGAGAATCCCAGGGACGATGGAGCCTGGTGTGCTGCCATCTATGGGGTCACACAGAGTTGGACACAACTGAAGTGACTTAGCAGCAGCAGCAGCCCACCTATGAAGGGTTGTAAGGAAGTGAAACTAACACATCCCCCTGCCTGAGGCTTACTACTCTAAGAGATATTTGCAAGCATTAAATGGTCTTTTTACTTTGTTTCCTCACCTCCCCCATCTCTGATCCACAAAGGAAACTGGCATCCAAGCCCCACAAGATGGTTATTTTGAGGGACTAGCCTGCCATCTTCTCAGTCACCTGGTTCCCCAAATAAAGTCCCTTCCTTGTCTCAACCCCTCATCCCTCAGATTTATTGACCTACCGTGAGGCAAGCAGAGTGAGCTTGGGCTTGGTCACATTAATGCCTTCGCCATTTCAGTAGCTGTTCAGTTCTAGCAAGGAATGCTTCTATCCACCCAGAAAACATGTTGAAATTGTCCTGTACTCTTGGCATGACAGTGAAATCAATCTGCTGATTGTCCCTAGGATATGGCCCCCTGGTCTGAATAGGCCTTATCTGGGGCCTTTTGGGGTCTGGTGTTGGGGTTGTTCATTGTGCAGATGGGACATGTCTCAACTGTCTGACTGATTATATTTGACTGATTATACTTTTTATGCCAGAAATTGCCACGAGCTCGATGAACCTATTATAAAGGACTTGAGTTCCTTGTTGAGACTCCCTAATGACTTGATAAGCTGCCGTTCGGGGAAAGAAGTATTGTCCATGTTCATTGACTAGCCACCCATGACTTCATAGATCTCACTGAAGCCTCGTTTTAGGGCTTTGTCTAATTTTTCTTTTGTGTGGAATGGGGAATAATTGGATGAATCTGGAACTTGAGGTAGGAGGGGTAATTGCCAAGTTATTGGTTCTAGGGCTACCCTTTGGGCAGTTCTGTCCCCCTTGTTTCCCTTTATTAACTCCGAATCCCCCTCCAATGAATCCTTGTCACCTTTTTTGGTAACTGTACTGCTTTAAAGCTTCAACATGCTTAAGCCATGTTTTATGTGTTAATTATCTGCAATAAGCATACCTCTTTCTAAAAAGTCCCAGGTGTGTAGGATGGCATATGCATACCAGGAATCTGTGGACATCTAAAATCTTCCCTGTCCTTCACTATAAGGCTCAGGTGAAGGCTATCAGCTCAGCCTTTTGGCTGAAGTCCCTGAAAGCTGGCTTTGTGCTTCTACTACTTGGGTCAGAGAGGTTAATGTGTATCCTTCTAGCGTTTTTCCTTCTCTCATTAAACTTCTGTGAACCATTCTGCTTCTTCAGGAAGAGGCTTACTTCCTAGGTCAGGATTGCTGTTCACTTCCTAGACTGAGTCTATGATTTCTATACAGTCATGCTCCAGGGGCCCTATTTCTGTGGGTAGCATCATGGCAGGATCTAGCATGTGTCAGGATTTTATGGTAACCACTGTGTTGTTTAAATGCACAGAATGAACTTGAATCAATGTTCCAGGTGATAGACATTCTGTCCCCTTAGAACTTACTAAAGCTTGAACCTGGTGTGAAGTCCATATAGAGATTGGCTGATCAAGCATTAACTTTTCAGCCTCCTTTACCAAGGTTGTAGTGGCTGCTACTGCCTGAAGGCAAAGCCATCCATCAGCAGTTTGATTTAACTGTTTAGAGAAATAAGCAACCACCAGTAAGTTGTTGCAGTTTTTGAGCTAATACCCCAAGAGTGATGCCTTTTTTTTCTTTTTTAATGTTTATTATTTGCTTATTTCTGTCTGCGCTGGGTCTTCATTGCTGCATGGGCTTTTCTCTAGTTGTGGAGTGCAGGGGCCACTTTTTCAACATGGGGGCTTCTCTTGTTGTAGGGCACAGGCTCTAGGGTATACCAGCTTCCGTAGTTGCAGCTCCAGGGCTCTTGAGCTTGGGCAAGTAGTTGTGGTTCAAGGGCTTAGTTGCCCTGAGGCACGCGGCATCTTCCCAGATCAGGGATTGAACCTGTGTCTCCTGTGTTGGCAGGTAGATTATTTACCTCTGAGCTACCAAGGAAGCCCCCTTTTATCTACTGAATTTAAAGATCAAAGGGTTTATCTAAATCTGGGAGGGCTGGGGCTGGGGCCTGAAGCTATTGCTTTTCCAATTCAAAATACCCCTTTGTATTCTGAATTCCATTTAAGAAGATCATCATTCTATTTACTTTTTATATAGAGGCCTAGGGGTTTCTGGTGGCTTGGGCAGCAAAGAATCTGCCTGCAATGCAGAAGACACTGCAATGAGTTTGACCCCTAGGTCAGGAAGACCCCCGGAAAAGGGAATGGCTATCCACTGCAGTATTCTTATGGAGAATTCCATGAGCCAAGAAGCCTGATGGGCTACAGTCCATGGGGTTGCAAAGAGCTGGACATAACTAAGTGACTAAAAACCTAGGTACCAGACTGTAGTTAGGGGTCCAGATGCAGCAAAATCCAGCCAGGGATACACTGAAGCTGTCTTCTAGTTTTAGGAGGGTTCCAACAAGGGTTCTCCCACCTAGTGTTGTTTGACCCAATAGGACAGTAAGTTTAGGTTGGTTCAGAAGCGAAGGAAAGCTTTATTCTTGGATCCACGAATGGAGAGGTATGAGCTTGTGGCTTAGAGCACACACTCTCCCCCATAGGCCCTGGGCAGGGCTGCTTTATACGGATTTTGTCACTAGCTGGACGGGGCGGAGTTCTCACTGGGCAGATTCAGCTTTGTTGCTTATGGCTCCAGATCACAGTGCTGGGTGCAGTGTCTCTACACATGGCCCAGTGCTGCCATCTTGAATTGCAATGTTGTGTGAAGTGCTTCCGTACACAGCCGCCAGCTGAGGTGTCAGCCCAGGTCTTCCACACTAGCAACTTGGGTATGAAGTGCCAGGTGCCAGAAGCCTCCACATGTGGTGCCCAAACAACAAGTACAAATAGAAGAAGCGCAAAAGAAAGAAAAAAAAAAGGTTAGACTATATTCTATACTCAGATTCTATTTTTAGCTTCTGAGACTTCTTAATGGATTTTGCTGGGGATAATATCACTTCGACTTTGGGAAGCATACTTCTTTTCTAGTGTGTTTGATGTACCATAATCTTTTTTATACGTAGTTCTATCAAAACTCCAAGCCAGGCTTCAGCAATACATGAACAGTGAAATTCCAGATGTTCAACCTTGTTCTAGGAAAGGCAGAGGAACCAGAGATCAAATTGCCAACATCCGCTGGATCACTGAAAAAGTAAGAGAGTTTCAGAGAAACATCTATTTCTGCTTTATTGACTATGCCAAAGCCTTTGACTGTGTGGATCACAATAAACTGTGGAAAATTCTGAAAGAGATGGGAATACCAGACCACCTGACCTGCCTCTTGAGAAATCTGTATGCAGGTCAGGAAGCAACAGTTAGAACTGGACATGGAACAACAGACTGGTTCCAAATAGGAAAAAGGAGTACATCAAGGCTGTATATTGTCACATTGTTTATTTAACTTATATGCAGAGTACATCACGAGAAAAGCTGTGCTGGAAGAAGCACAAGCTGGAATCAAGATTGCTGGGAGAAATATAAATAACCTCAGATATGCAGATGACACCACTCTTATGGCAGAAAGTGAAGAGGAACCAAAAGCCTCTTGATGAAAGTGAAAGAGGAGAGTGAAAAAGTTGGCTTAAAGCTCAACATTCAGAAAACGAAGATCATGGCATCCGGTCCCATCACTTCATGGGAAATAGATGGGGAAACAGTGGAAACAGTGTCAGACTTTATTTTGGGGGGCTCCAAAACCACTGCAGATGGTGATTACAGCCATGAAATTAAAAGACACTTACTCCTTGGAAGGAAAGTTATGAGCAACCTAGATAAGCATATTCAAAAGCAGAGATATTACTTTGCCAACAAAGGTCCATCTAGTCAAGGCTATGATTTTTCCAGTGGTCATGTATGGATGTGAAAGTTGGACTGTGATGAAAGCTGAGCACCGAAGGATTGATGTGTTTGAACTGTGGTGTTGGAGAAGACTCTTGAGAGTCCCTTGGACTGCAAGGAGATCCAACCAGTCCATTCTAAAGGAGATCAGTCCTGGGTATTCATTAGAAGGACTGATACTGAAGCTGAAATTCCAGTACTTTGGCCACCTGATGCGAAGAGTTGACTCATTGGAAAAGACTGTGGTGCTGGGAGGGATTGGGGGCAGGAGGAGAAGGGGACGACAGAGGATGAGATGGCTGGATGGCATCACCGACTTGATGGACATGAGTTTGTGTAAACTCCAGGAGTTGGTGATGGACAGGGAGGCCTGGCATGCTGCAGTTCATGGGGTCACAAAGAGTCAGACATGACTGAGCGACTGAACTGAACTGATCAAAACTAAAATATTATGAAGTATTCAAATTTTTTGAATCCTTCCAAAGTCCTTTCACTGAACATATATGATGATCTACTTAGTGTATTTAATCTAGAATTATGAATCACGATCATCATTGTTACATGTAATTAGCCTGATTGTTTAGTTAATAAATAGACCCATAAGTATTTACAGTGTTACTCTATGTGCCTAGCATAATGCAAGACCTTTTAGGATATATTAGAGCACGAAACATAATCCGGGCTGGGAAATTGAGTGCTAAAGACAGCTCAGGACAGAAGCCCCAAATCTGATTTAGCCAGTTATAGGAGAGTGAGAGGTAAAATCCTGTTGGTGGATATTTTATTTCAGGATGTCCCAAGGGTTGGTTATATCCCGGCTGCCACTGTTACTGAGGACAGGGCTGCTCCTGCATTCTTGCCATGCTCACAGGTGGCCACATTGCTGGAAGAGACTGAGCCAGACCTTTGTGCTTCCTGCAAAACAAATGGGGAAAGCAGTGGTTGATATTGGTCTTTTTTTTTTTTTTAATACTATGCTTGTTTCTTTTTTTGTTTGTTTGTTTTTTTGGCTCTTTTTGTTTGTTGCTTTCATTTATTTTTTTAAATTTAAATTTATTTATTTTAATTGAAGGCTAATTACAATATTGTATTGGTTTTGCTGTACATCAACATGAATCTGCCACAGGTGTACATGTGTTTCCAATCCTGAACCCCCTTCCCACCTCCCTCCCTGTACCATCTCTCTGGGTCATCCCAGTGCACCAGACCCAAGAATCGAACCTAGACTGGTGATTCGTTTCTTATATGATATTACACATGTTTCAATGCCATTCTCCCAAATCATCCCACCCTCTCCCTCTCCCGCATAGTTCAAAAGACTGTTCTATACATCTGTGTCTCTTTTCCTATCTCGCATACAGGGTTATCGTTACCATCTTTCTAAATTCCATATATATGTGTTAGTATACTGTATTGGTGTTTTTCTTTCTGGCTTACTTCACTCCGGATAATAGGCTCCAGTTTCATCCACCTCATTAGAACTGATTCAAATGTATTCTTTTTAATAGCTGAGTAATACTCCATTGTGTATATGTACCACAGCTTTCTTGTCCATTCATCTGCTGATGGACATATAGGTTGCTTCCATGTCCTGACTATTATAAACAGTGCTGCTATATTCATTGGGGTACAGGTGTCTCTTTCAATTCTGGTTTCCTTGGTGTGTATGCGCAGCAGTGGAATTGCTGGGTCATAAGGCAGTTCTATTTCCAGTTTTTTAAGGAATCTCCACACTGTTCTCCATAGTGGCTGTACTAGTTTGCATTCCCACCAACAGTCTAAGAGGGTTCCCTTTTCTCCACACCCTCTCCAGCATTTATTGCTTGTAGACTTTAGGATCGCTGGCATTCTGACTGGCATGAAATGGTACCTCATTGTGGTTTTGATTTGCATTTCTCTGATAATGAGTGATGTTGAGCATCTTTTCATGTGTTTGTTAGCCATCCATATGTCTTCTTTGGAGAAATGTCTATTTAGTTCTTTGGCCCATGTTTTGATTGGGTCGTTTATTTTTCTGGAATTGAGCTGCAGGTGTTGCTTGTGTATTTTTGAGATTAGTTGTTTGTCAGTTGCTTCATTTGCTATTATTTCCTCCCATTCTGAAGGCTGTCTTTTCACCTTGCTTGTAGTTTCCTTTGTTGTGTAGAAGCTTTTAAGTTTAATTAGGTCCCATTTGTTTATTTTTGCTGTTATTTTCAGTATTCTCAGAGGTGGGTCATAGAAGATCCTGCTGTGATGTATGTTAGAGAGTGTTTTGCCTATGTTCTCCTCTAGGAGTTTTATAGTTTCTGGTCTTACATTTAGATCTTTAATCCATTTTGAGTTTATTTCTGTGTGTGGTGTTAGAAAGTGATCTAGTTTCATTCTTTTACAAGTGGCTGACCAGTTTTCCCAGCACCACTTGTTAAAGAGATTGTCTTTAATCCACTGTATATTCTTGCCTCCTTTGTTGAAGATAATGTGTCCATAGGTATGTGGATTTATCTCTGGGCTTTCTATTTTGTTCCATTGATCTATATTTCTGTCTTTGTGCCAGTACCATACTGTCTTGATGACTATGGCTTTGTAGTAGAGCCTGAAGTCAGGCAGGTTGATTCCTCCAGTTCCATTCTTTCTCAAGATTGCTTTGGCTATTCGAGGTTTTTTGTATATCCATACAAATTGTGAAATTATTTGTTCTAGCTCTGTGAAAAATACCACTGTATTGTGTCTTGCCTGACAACATTATTAACATTATTCAACTTTCTCTTGGGAACTTGTCTTTTTCCTCTGAGAGCTAAAGTTTCCCTCTTTTAATTAAGAGTCACTGACTTGGTCCTGACATTTTGCTGCTGGACTTCCCTGAGTCTAATGCATTCAACTGACCACTGAATGACCTTTTGGAACACAACCAATTCCTAGGTTGGGGACTTGTCTCTAGATAATTGCCTCTTTCTTTGATTTTGTTGTGTAGGAAAAGGGATCAGTAAGATGGACTATATTGTGAGATTTCTATTCTTGGTTTCCTATAAAATAAAACAATTTAACATGATTGAACTATTGAATTACATTTTTGAGTTAGACGGGCTCTTAAAAACTATCTAGTCCATGAACTAATAACAATAATGATTTCAGATTTTAAAAATAATCAAACTAAAAGGATATAGTAATTTTGTTTATGTGCCCTGTCACAGCCCTTGAATTTTTTCCATTCCAGGACCAGACGATGCATTAAATATAGTTAGAATTTTAAAGTTCATAAAGCACACTAAGAAAATTCAATATATGCTCAATAAAGAGTTCATAATTAATAGTTATAGAGGTTATGATTTTAGGCTTTTAATATTATTTTATAAACTATGAAACTAAAAACAGGAAAAGATCATACAGCTTCAATTTTAGTGCACATTAATGATAGTAACTTCCCAAATTTTATGTATTCTGAGAACAGAAAATAAAATTTTCATGTACTGCAGATTTAGAACACTATTATTTTGCATATCTTAAATCATGATTTTATGAAATTGGAGTATGTCCTTTGCTTCTAATTTTCTTATCAACTAAGTGATGTAATATTTAATAAATCAGGTTTAAAGACATCAACATATACCAGTCAGAATGGGCATCATCAGAAAGTCTATAAGTAATAAATGCTGCAGAGGGTGTTGAGAAAAGAGAACCTTTCTACACTGTTGGCAGAAATGTAAATTGGTACTGCTACTATGAAGAGCAGTATGAAGTTTCCTTACAGAGCTACCATATGATTCAGCAATCGCAATCCTGGGCATATAGCCAGAGAACACCATAATTTGAAAACGTATATGTACCCGGGTATTCACTGCAGCACTATTTACAATAGCCAGGTCATATAAGTAACCTAAATGTCCATCAGCAGAAGAATGGATAAAGAAAATGTGGTTCATTTATACAATGGAATATATGTATATATTCCATTAAAACAGAATAGAGGAGTTAAATAATGAAAAAAGAATGACATAATGCCATTTGCAACAACACGGATGGACCGAGAAGTTGTCATACTGAGTGAAGTAAGTCAGATAAAGGCAAGCATCACATGGTATCGCTTGTGTGTAGAATCTAAAATATATTACAAATGAACTTATTTACAAAGCAGAAATAGAGTCAGAGATGTAGGAAACAATCTTATGGTTACCAGGTGGGGCAAAGAGGGGGAGAACTAAATTGGGAGATTGGAATTTGACATATAGACCCTACTGTATATAAAATAGATAACTAATAAGATCTATTATGTAGCACAGAGAACTCTACTCAATCCTCTGTAATGATATGTATGGGAAAAGAATCTAAAAAAGAGTGGATATGTGTATATGTACAACTGATTCACTTTGCTGTACAGTAAAGTGCTGTACATAGAATTATAAATCAACTATATGCCAATAATTAAAAAAAAACCAATATAGCCAATCAAATATAAGAACAAAAAAAGAGAGTTATATATTCTCAAAGATTTTTCATGTAAAAATAGGGTCTTTTAAAAATCCTCATAACCCAAGTTCTTTTAAACAATCTCTTTTTCTAAAGATGAAGGCTGTTTTATTGTCCATTATTTTGAAAGTTCATAAGCTCTTGCCTGCTTGGAACAGATTGTGATATAACAGACCATTGCAGAATTTTCAGTTCAAAAGACAATGTACTCTCCCAGCTTTTACCTCTGTGGCTTCTTTATCCCAACCTAAACCATACAATATCTACTCTAAGTGGCACTTAGCCAGCACATGTTACCTAAACTTCTGTTAAAAATCATAGATTTTTGGCTCATAGAGATCCCAAGTTATTATCACAATCAAATAGATAACTAAAAAAATGCTTTTATACTTATTTTCAGCACACACTTTAATTCAGTTCAAAGAGAAGGGATTTATCTGTTGCTCTTCTGAAGATACTTGTTTATTGTCAATGACTGTGCTCACTAAGAGATGTTAAAAGCATGGAAGTGAAAATCACTCAGTTGTATCTGACTCTTTGTGACCCCATGGACTATACAGTCCTGGAATTTTCCAGGCCAGAATACTGGAGTGGGTAGCTGTTCCCTTCTCCAGGGCATCTTCTCAACCCAGGGATTGAACCCAGGTCTCCTGCATTGTGTGTGGATTCTTTACCAGCTGAGCCACCAGGGAAGCCCAAGAATATTGGAGTCGATAGCCTATCCCTTCTTCAGGTGATCTTCCCAACCCAGGAATCATCCAACCAGGTTCTCCTGCATTGCAGGTAGATTCTTTACCAGCTGAACTACCAGGGAATATAATGTAATGCTTTAAATACTTCTATGGTATACGTAGTCAGAGCAAGATATTATTTGCTTTTAATTTGTAAAAGTAATTTAGAGATTATAAGACATGATTTTTTTTTTCCTAGCATTATTCCAAGTGTTTCTGTGAGGTATTTTGGATGAGATTAACATTTAAATCAACATACTGATTATAGAAATTGCCCTCCCTAATGTGGGTTGGCCTCACCCAATGAGAAACCCTGAATAGAACCAAAAGTCTGACTTTCTCCTCAGTAAGAAAATTCTTTCTGCCTGTTTTCCTTCAAATTGGGACATTGGCTTTCTCCCTGCCTTCAGATTCAAAATGAATCATGGACTCTTCCCTGAATCTTAAGCCTCCTGGCCTCAGGACTAGAACTAAGCTACTGACTTTTTTGGATCTGTAGCTTGCCAACTCACCTTGTAGATCTAGGGATCCTGGGGTTTGCTAGCTTCCATAACTTTGTGAGCCAGTTCCTTATAAAATATCGTTTGACTCATATGTACATCTATATACATATAGTTTGTTCTGTTTCTCTGAAAAACTCTGATATACCCTACTGTTAGTTATGAAGCATTCTTCTGTGTTTTCTTGTTTAGGAATCTAGCTTCTACATTTAGGTCTGTGATTTATCTCTAATGAGTTTATGGGTATGAAGGAAAGTAGAAGTTGATCTTCAATTTTTGTTTCCCTTCAGGAGTACATTCAATTGTTTCAGCACCATTTCTTTAAAAAAGCTTTTTTTTCTTCATTAAAATGATTTGGTAAATCAAGTCAAAAATAAATTGCCTATATAGATGTGCAATTAATCTAAACTCTATTGTATTCCGCTGATATTTACTCTTCCATATGCTATTACCACACAGTCTTAAATATAATAGCTTTACAGTAAGCCTTGTAATCAGATAAAGAAAGTCCTCCAAGTTTCAATTTGTCAAGATTGTTTTTACAATTCTAGATACTTTGAATTTCCATGCAAATTTTTGAATGAATTTATCTATTTCAACGAGTCTCTGGGATTCTGTTGACTTGCATTGAATCTTAAAATCAATTTTGAAAAACTATTAATATTGTTGAGTCTTATAATCTATTAGCATGTAATATCTATTTATATTTTTGTTAATTTTTATTTCCAATATTTAGACTTTTTAACAGCAGTCTTTTATATCTTTGGTTAGATTTGTTTCTAGAGATTTGATAATTTTCTGAGTTTTATTCTGTTTTCACTTAGTGTGTTTGATAATCCATAAGTAATTCAGAAGAGGAACAAAAATACCAAACACTAAATAAAATCTCTATGTGATAATTGTTGCACCTGGGGCTATCTCAGTGTCTCTTTTGGCTAAATGTTTCCTCTTTTTACTGTAAATCACATTTTTATAGTTATCTATAAGTCATGTGAGAGAGATGGGAATACCAGACCACCTGACCTGCCTCTTGAGAAATCTGTATGCAGGTCAGGAAGTAACAGTTAGAACTGGACATGGAACAACAGACTGGTTCCAAACAGGAAAAGGAGTACGTTAAGGCTGTATATTGTCACCCTGCTTATTTAACTTCTATGCAGAGTACATCATGAGAAACGCTGGACTGAAAGAAGCACAAGCTGGAATCAAGATTGCCGGGAGAAATATCAATAACCTCAGATATGCAGATGACACCACCCTTATGGCAGAAAGTGAAGAGGAACTAAAAAGCCTCTTGATGAAAGTGAAAGAGGAGAGTGAAAAAGTTGGCTTAAAGCTCAACATTCAGAAAACGAAGATCATGGCATCTGGTCCCATCACTTCATGGGAAATAGATGGGGAAACAGTGTCAGTCTTTATTTTTGGGGGCTCCAAAATCACTGCAGATGCTGACTGCAGCCATGAAATGAAAAGACGCTTACTCCTTGGAAGGAAAGTTATGAGCAACCTAGATAGCATATTCAAAAGCAGAGACATTACTTTGCTGACTAAGGTCCCTCTAGTCAAGGCTATGTTTTTTCCAGTGGTCATGTATGGATGTGAGAGTTGGACTGTGAAGAAAGCTGAGCGCTGAAGAATTGATGCTTTTGAACTGTGGTGTTGGAGAAGACTCTTGAGAGTCCCTTGGACTGCAAGGAGATCCAACCAGTCCATTCTAAAGGAGATCAGCCCTGGGATTTCTTTGGAAGGAATGATGCTAAAGCTGAAACTCCAGTACTTTGGCCACCTCATGCGAAGAGTTGACTCATTGGGAAAGACTCTGATGCTGGGAGGGATTGGGGGCAGGAGGAGAAGGGGACGACAGAGGATGAAATGGCTGGATGGCATCACTGACTCGATGGATGTGAGTCTGAGTGAACTCTGGGAGTTGGTGATGGACAGGGAGGCTTGGCGTGCTGTGGTTCATGGGGTAGCAAAGAGGCGGACACGACTGAGTGACTGAACTGAACTGAACTGATAAGTCATGTACTTTTTCATTATATTCTGGACATTATATGTAAAATAGAGATGGAAATAAACATTACACCTAGTAAAAGCTATGCTCCTTTGGTCAGGCTGTTAGCATAGGGAGCTAAATAATACAGCTCTATTTAGTTTTAGTTTATGTCTTGTTTAAATTTTTTATTTATTATTGTTATTTTACTTTTGGGCCACAGCCCATGGCACATGGGATCTTAGTTGTCCGACCAGGGATTGTGCCCCCTGCATTGGAAATGTGAAGTCTTAACCACTGAACACCAAGGAGACCCAGTTTTACATTTTTAGAGTCAAGACTTTTTCTTTATCAGGGATTGAGATCTCAGCATACCAAGTTTTTACCAGTCCCTTTATGCTTTACAATTTAGGTGACAGCTTTCTGGTAGGATCTCTCCTCTGTCCCTCTGCTTTAAATTCTGGCAGTCAAATTTTAATCACTGAGGAGTTCTTGTTTTCTAATCTCGTCTCTGGTTTTCTAAACAATAAGAGATGTTTTTCGATTCTACTGACATTTCCCCAGCTTTCTGACAGTCTCTAGTGTGCATTCCCTAAAAGCCTGGACTGCACAAGTGCAGATGATAATCAGTTCAATTCAGTTGCTCAGTCTTGTCTGACTCTTTGTGACCCCATGGACTGTAGCATGTCAGACTTCCCTGTCCATCACCAACTCCCAGAGCCTCCTCAAACTCATGTCCATTGAGTCGGTGATGCCATCCAACCATGTTCATAAAATTTCTCTCCACATCCTGCCCTATTACCATCCCCAGGAAACCCTAGTCTTACTTGTGGGAAAGGCCCATTTCTCAGGGAATGGGATACTCTTTCAGCTTTCCCAGATGTTGTTTCATTACAATTACTCATATGCTTACTGAAGACTCATAAAGAAGAGTTAGTAATTGAGTGTATGTACCAAGTGATTGGGGCTCCTTAGGATTTCAGCTCATCACTACAGCCTCCATGTGGGCATTAAAATTTCTTAAATTTTAGCTGGTTTCTTCTTACTGCGGTTCAGGTAGTTTTGATGAAAGCAATGGCAGGTACCTTCTCTCTTAGAACAGTTTATTACTTTCTGGAATTTAATTCATTCATGTTATTTGTGACCTTGGCTTTCTGGTGGGTTTAAAAAGATAAGTATATAATAGTAAGGTTTATCTGACTTGTTCTCATTATTAACATGAGAGCCAAGTCTTTTTTACTGAAAGTAGGAGTCCCAAACCAGCATGTTGCTTTTAATTCACTGGTGTTGCAAATAATAGATACAGAAAAGCATGGAGTTCTTTAGTGGCATGAAGCTGTTCCTACGGCTGAAAGCAACTTCTTTGATCTTATACTGTCCTGTTTTTGATTGATCTGTCACTGATTAATGGTGATAGTACTACTGCTGCTGCTGTCGCTTCAGTTGTGTCTGACTCTGTGCAACCCCATAGACGATAGCCCACCAGGCTCTTCTGTCCCTGGGATTCTCCAGGCAAGAATACTGGAGTGGGTTGCCATTTCCTTCTCTAAATGGTGCTAATAAGATCATTCTAAACATGAAAAATTAATTCTTTGGGAACCTAACATGAATTTTCAGTTTCAGGGAAAATTTGCTATGTCACAGGACCGAATAAAAGAAGTGCTAAGATGCTTTCTTCTTCTCTGGCTGTGTGTCTGTAGCCCAGCTTAGCTGTGTCCTTCAGAGATGCACATGAAACTGTTGCTTTCTGTCCATACTCAAAAGTGACTTCCCCAAGTGTACTTTTAGGGGGTGAGTAGAATCTTGTCCTTTGGTTAGGAAGTCTAGTGTGATAATGAGAGTAGTTCCACTCATCAAGGCTCCTGAATATTCAATCTGCTGATAATTTCGCTCTTTACCCCGTACTTCCTTTCTCAAAGGCCAATATTTAAGAATATCTCTCTCGTCTTTTCACCTTTCCATGCTCTATCACTGAGACGCTGTCATAATAGTTTAATGGTTAAAAGTTTTGACTCTGATGCCTGGTGGCTTTGATTAAATCTTAATCACACATCTTTTGTTGTGTAACTTGGGCATGTTATTGTACTTAATCTCTCTGTACCTTGTGTGACCCCATGGACTGTAGTCCACCATGCTCCTCTGTCCATGGAGTTCTCCAGATAAGAATACTGGAGTGGGTAGCCATTCCCTACTCCAAGGGGTCTTCCTGACCTAGGATCAAATCTGGGTCTCCTGCATTGTAGGTAGATTCTTTACTGTCTGAGCTACCAGGGAAGCCCCTACTTAACACTTAAATGTGAGCTAATTTATAATATTATTGAGCACTTTCAAATGGCCAGGTAATGTGCTAAACAATTTTCAAGTACTGTTGTGAGTAAGAATCCTCTCATTTCCTGTGATATCAGTATTATCATCCCCACTTTACTGATGTAGAATTTCAGGCTCAAATAGATTAGACTGCACAATCTGTAAGATGAAACCAGAAGTCAAGGTCAGATCTTTTAATTCCAGAATCATACACTTAACCACAGCATTGCTAATTCTTATTTTAGGTATCATTTCCCATGAAGCATGTTATAGAATTCATATACAATGTTGCAGGATTTTAATATCTCAATGGAGAAATTGCTTAAGAATCCAGAAGCTCTTGATTCTGGGACCACATATCTACTACTCTCACGAGTAAACTTATAATGTTCCTATTCTACCAACACCTTTAAAAGCTGTAGGAATGAACCTAAGAGGTACTCAGTATCAAGTAATATTACTAACACTTACAATAGCTAATATTAATAACTCATAATGTCTGTGAAACTATGTGAAATAAATTCGATATTTCATATTCTATTTGGAACAAACATGTTTAAAACATTATTTCTCCTCTTAAGTACAGTTGAGGGTAATTAAGATCTGATTGGAGTTGAACTGCATGTCCAACATGATATAACTAGAAACAACTAGAGCCAGGAGTTGCTCCCTGGTCTTCTTGTCTCCAGAGTCCAAATTTCTAGTGACTCCAAAGGGGATAACCAACTGCTGTAGCATGCCTAGGACTGTAGGGTTTCCCAGAATGTGAGATTTTTAGAGCCAAAATTGGGATGGATCCAGGGAAATCACAATATTGACTCTTATTTTTCATGAAAACTACAAAATTACCTGCATAAAGATCCTAGGGCTGGAGGGATAGGTTTATAGGACATGGTGATGTCCTGAATAGTTTCATGGTATGAAGTGTTTAATGCTTTCATTATCTTCTGGGCCCTTAATACCTTCGTTGACTATACCCTTCTCAATGCTCCTAAAAGAAGCTGTAATAGTCTGAGAAACTCAGAAAGCCCTGAAAATTCTGGCAGATCTAGAAAAACTACTGGATGTACAGTGTTCCATCAGTTCTGCATTTGTTATGCATGATGCTTCCTTTCTTATCTTATAGACATTTTTACTTCAGTACCAGGATAAAGAACCCAGTCATGTTCAGGGGAATTTTACCTTCCTCAGTTGGAAGGAACCACGAGTGAGGAGTCAGCTGTGCCTCAGCAATAGGTTAATAAGATAAGCCAGAGTAATCTTTGGGGGTCAGTAAATAGACCATAAGAGACAGCTAGGAGAGAGGCTTTCATTTGGTATTCTGAAAAATGTAAAAGAAAAATTACCTGATCATGACTTATTGAGGGCATTAGGGAATCAGCAATTGTCAATTCTGCTGAAGGGAAGCAATTTAAGTAGACAGGTGGGAGCCCTTACAGAGTCTTTGTGCAAAGAGGATGAGAAATTAAAACAAGTGAAGGCTCATACTGCACAGTTCTAAAAGTGAGTGAAAGTCACTCAGTTGTGTCTGACTCTTTGCGACCCCACGGACTATAGCCCACCAGGCTCCTCTGTCTGTGGGATTCTCCAGGCAAGAATACTGGAGTGGGCTGCCATTTCCTGCTCTTGCACAGAGTTCTAAGTAGAGCTGTCTTCTCAAGGCTGGGTGAACAGAAACTGTGGGTTCTTATAGATGACTTGAAATAAGAACCTGATCTAAATGCATCAAAGGGATTCTAAAAGAGTAACACAATGTTTTCCCTCCCCAGATGGCATCCTTCCTCCCTTCCTATAATTTAAAGAAGTAACTGTTTACCAAAAAGGGTATTAATGTATTTTTTGCCAGTTGTGGAATAATGTGTTCCATTCATGCTAGATATAGGGTAGAAGTTGTTTTTTTCCTTATTTTTTGTTATTTATGTTTGTTTGTTTTTGTATCAAAAAGTATAATGTTTTATATATGAAAAGTCCCAAACAATGCTCCTTTGTTGGCTTTTGACAAGAGGACAAAACCTTTAAATACCCAGAGAATTTTGAGAAAGTTGACAAAATTTAATAATCGTAATAAAAATATTTGTTATATGCTAATTTTAATTAACAAATTAATAACTAATTTTAAATCACATTTAATCTTCACAATGATTTTTGCATTTTCTCACATTTTATTGATGGAGGAGCAGTAACATGGAAATATGTAACTTGTTCATGATTCCATACCTAGTGGATTGAACAGGAAAGATTCAAGTGCTAGTGATCCTGTCTCCAAAAGCAGTGCTCTCAATTACTGCACAATGATACTTCAAGAGATACGCATTTGTAGTTGGAGGCTTCCAGACCGTGGGAACACCAAGTGTATCAGTAATGTTTCAAATCAGAGAAGCAGAACTGCTTTGTTATATGTGTTTGAACTTAACCACTGTGGGAACCAGTTAAGTAGTCTCTGTAAAGCTGTTGTTTTTCATTTCAGAGTCTGAAATCCACAAGACATGTAATTGGGAAGGGAAAATGGATATAAAGTAGGAGGGAAAACAAACCAATTCAGAACCAATGAACAAAGCTGAAATTTACAAGTATCAGCTAAACCCCACAATTGGCTTTCACAGCCTCCAACTTTGACATTTGGTATCCCTGGTGGCCTTCAGAAGTTGGTACCCTTCATCTGAGAGTGAACAGCTACCCCAGGTTTCCAGGACAGACAGGCTAATGCCAGAATAAATGGGTCTCCAAAACAAAATGGAAGCTGGAGTGATCTTGCTTATTAGAACTTCACCTTTTACTTTTAACTAGTACTCACTTGGGTAATTTGTGCTTGCCTTCTCCACAATTCTGGTCTCCCTGAATCTATAGGTTCTTGTTCCAGAGGGGAAATGCTTCTGATTTGTGACTCAGTGAGTCTTCCATTAAACTTAAATTTATATTTGTTATAAATTATATTATGTTCCTTTGTATTTTTTGTAACAAGAGATAATCAGACAAGGAAAGAGATATCCTATGAAGGGTAATTGACTGTGATCATCAGGATATGGTAGGGATTTTATTATATAATTTGGGCAGGGAAAATATACAGTATACTTGGGATTCAAATGATCTATTGGAGCTTTTCTTTCAGTTCTTTGTCCAGTATTGGGAATCAATGGACAAGTGCAGCAACCATAGTGTGAGAAGGGCAAGATGACCAGCGACAAAGTTCTGTCTCATTTTGCATCATAGTCTACACCAGTACATCACAGTGCCTGGACCAGTGGAGGTTCCAGCTGGGTATGAGTGTAATCTAGATGACTGGGTGGAAAAGGAAAGATGATGAGTATTATTTTGAGCTTGAAACCAGCTCCAGCAATGATTCTTATTGATGACACATTTGTAAGCTTCCCTATGAAAAGAGAGCAATCAAAATACTGGATCATCTGTGTTCCAGATGAGGTGAATTTACCTTATAGAACAAGTTGATGCAAGCAGCTGCAATGGATGTTGTGAGGTGCTGGCCAGATGCCCTCTTTAAAAATAAACACACATTTTACCTCCAGAGGTTTTGATTGTTGAATTATCAGGATTCCTCTGTAGGAATTACATTTGTCAAAGGAAGCTGCTTTTTCCACTTCTCTTTCATGGGGGCATCCTACATACATGACTGGACAGTATGAGGGTACAAACCCCCAGCTTCCTTATAAAATCAAGATAATTTTGCAGGTCTACCCCAGATCTGGAGCTCCTCTCGTGTTGGTTAAGACCTCTGTTTCTAACTTCAGTTCAGTCTCTCCATTGGCTTACCTTATAGCTCAGTTTGTGAAGAATCTGCCTGCAATGCAGGAGGAGACCTGGGTTTAATTCCTGGACAGGAAGATCCCCTGGAGAAGGAAATACCAATCCACTCCAGTATTCCTGCCTAGAGAATCCCATAGATTGAAGAGCCTGGAAGGCTACAGTCTACAGGGTCACAAGAGTCAGACACAACTGAGTGACTAAAGCACTACCAGCCTCTCCATCACCCAACCCCGCCTCCATTATCCCTCACCAATGTCCCTGAAGGTATTTCTTAACAAGCCTCATGCATGCAAATCCCAGAAATGCACTTTGCTTTCTGAGTAATCCATCTTAAGACATAGTGTAATACAGAAAACAAGATAACCTTAGGACAAGAAAAGCTACAGTAATGGGCTTTATGGTTTATGTCCTAGTTTACCTTTTTTCTCCACTCCCTAGGAACTTAGAAGCTGTAGCAGGCACACATGTTAAAAAAGCTAAGCACACCAATTTGAGGTCAGTTATTGCACTTCATATATTGAGATGAGGGTTAAAATAACTTCAGTGGAATGAAACCATGATTCTTTGGAGTTCCAGAAGCTACTTAGTAAGCACAAGATTGAGTATCAGTAATTGGCAAACAGTAATTCATGAGCCAAATGTGGTCTGCTGCGTATTTCTGTAGACAAAGTTATCAAAACACAGGTGCATCCTTCTTTTGTCTTGGCTAGGCTGCTCTTCGGCTTGCATGTCAGGGCCAAGTAGTTGTGACTGAACCTATATGACCTTCAAAAAAAAAAAAAAACACAAAAAACAAAACCTAGAATATGTACTCTCTGACTCTTTACACTAAAATTTTTTCAACCCAAGAATAAACCTGATTTGAAAATAGGTAATATAAAGAAGACTGGGTCAAGGGATCAGTAATAGTTGACTCTAAGCTAGAGAGGAAATGACTTCTGGAGGAAATATCAAGTAAATTTGCATCAAGAAAATGTTACAGTATCCCAATAAACATAGGCAGTGGCCATTACCATAGCCCTCTGCCCTAGAAAGTTCACATCTGTTGCCTTGGGTCACACTGCATAATCATAGTAACAAAACTATTCTGTGATATAACATAGGCTCATAGTAAGAAATGTTGGCTTCTTCCTGATTCATTTCTCCAAAGAAGGTGAAGTTGAGGCTTGTGTTGATCAAGGATTTGTTGCTGTTGTTCAGTCGCTCAGTCGTGTCTGACTCTTCACAACCCCATGGACTGCAGCACACCAGACTTCTGTATCCTTCACCGTCTCCTGGAGCTTGCTCGAACTCATGTTTATTGAGTCAGTAATGCCATCCAACTATCTCATACTCTGTCATCACCTTCTCCTCCCACCTTCGATCTTTCCCAGGATCAGGGTCTTTTCTAATGAGTCAGCACTTCGTATTAGGTGGCCAAAGTATTGGAGCTTCAGCATCACTCCTTCCAATGAATATTCAGGTTGATTTCCTGTAAGATTGACTGGTTTTATCTCTGTGCTCTCCAAGGGACTCTCAAGAGTCTTCTCCAAACCACAGTTCAAAAGCATCAGTTCTTCAATGTTCAGCTTTCTTTATGGTCCAGCTCTCACATCCATACATAATTACTGGAAAAACCATAGCTACCATTAGATGGACCTTTATTGCCAGAATGATATCTGTGCTTTTTAATACGCTGTCTAGGTTTGTCATGGCTTTTCTCCAAGGAGCAAGTGTCTTTTAATCGAATGGGTACATTCGCTGTTCGTGGTGATTTTGGAACCCAAGAGAATAAAGTCTGTCACTGTTTCCATTGTTTCTCCATCAATTTGCCATGAAATTATGGGACCAGATGCCATGATTTTTGTTTTCTGAATGTTGAGTTTTAAGCCAAGTTTTTCACTCTCCTCTTTCATCTTCATCAAGAGGCTCTTTAGTTCCTCCTCATTTTCTGCTATTGGGGTGGTATCATGTGCTTGTCTGGGGTTGTTGATATTTCTCCCAGCAATCTTGATTCCAGCCTGGCCTTCATCCAGCCTGGCATTTCGCGTGATGTACTCTGCATATAAGTTAAATAAGCAGGGTGACAATATACAGCCTTGTCGTACTCCTTTCCCAGTTTTGAACCAGTCTATTGTTCCATGCCTGGTTCTGTTGTTTCTTGACTTGCATACACGTTCTCAGGAGGCAGATAAGGTGGTCTGGTATTCCCATCTCTTGAAGAATTTTCCACAGTTTGTTGTGGTCCACAATCAAAGTCTTTAGCATAGTCAATGAAGCAGAAGTAAATGTTTTTCTGGAACTCTTTTGCTTTTTCTATGATGTAACAGATGTTGTCAATTTGACCTCTGGTTCCTGTGCTTTTTCTAAATCCAGCTTGTATATCTTGAAGTTCTTGGCTCACATATTGTTGAAGCCTAGCTTGAATGATTTTGAGCATTACCTTGCTAACGTGTGAGATGAAAACAACTGTGCAGTAGTTTGAACATTCTTTGGCATTGCCCTTCTTTGGGATTGGAATGAAAACTGACCTTTTCCAGTCCTGTGGCCACTGCTGACTTTTCTAGTTTTGCTGCATACTGAGTGCAACACTTTCACAGCATCATCTTTTAGGATTTGATATACCTGTGGTGGATTCATGTCAATGTATGGCAAAACCAATACGGTATTGTAAAGTAAAATAAAGTAAAAAAAAAAAAGAAAAGAAAGAAATAGCTCAGCTGGAGTTCCATCACCTCCACTAGCTTTGTTTGTAGTGATGCTTTCTAAGGCCCACTTGACTTTGTATTCCAGGCTGTCTGGCTCTAGATGAGTGATCATGCCATCGTTGTTATCCAGGTCATTAAAATCTTTTTTGTATAATTTTTCTTTGTGTTCTTACTACCTCTTCTGCTGCTGCTGCTTCTGTTAGGTCCATACTGTTTCTGCCCTTTGCATGAAATGTTCCCTTGGTATCTCTAATATTCTTGAGAACTGTAGTCTTTCCCATTCTAATGTTTTCCTCTGTTTCTTTGCATTGATCACTGAGGAAGGCTATCTTATTTCTCCTTGGCATTCTTTGGAACTCTGCATCAAATGGGTATATCTTTCCTTTTTTCCTTTGCCTTTCACTTCTCTTTTCTCAGCTATTTGTAAGGCCTCCTCAGACAACCATTTTGCCTTTTTGCATTTTTTTTTTCCTTTGGAATGGTTTTTATCACTGCCTCCTGTACAACGTTATTAATCTCTATAGTTCTTTAGGCACTCTGTCTATCAGATCCAATCCCTTGAATCTATTTGTCACTTCCACTGTATAATCATAAGGGGTTTGAATTAGGTCATACCTGAATGGCCTAGTGGTTTTCCCTACTTTTTTCAATTTAAGTCTGAATTTTACAATAAGGAGTTTATGATCTGAGCCATAGTCAGCTGCTGGTCTTGTTTTTGATGACTGTATACAGCATCCCCATCTTTGACTGCAAAGTATATAATCAATCTGATTTCGGTGTTGTACTGGTAATGTACATGTGTAGAGTTGTCTCTTGTTGTTGTTGGATGGGGATGTTGTTTGCTATGACCAGCGCGTTCACTTGGCAAAACTCTGTTAGCCTTTGCCCTTCTTCATTTTGTACTCCAAGACCAAACTTACCTTTACTTCAGGCATCTCTTGATTTCCTACTTTTGCATTCCAGTCCTTTAGATGAAAAGGACATCTTTTGTAGTGTTAGTTCCGAAGGTCTTGTAGGTCTTCGTAGAACCATTCAATCTCAGCTATATCGGTATTAGTGGTTGGAGCATAGATTTGGATTACTGTCAAATTCAGTGGCTTGCCTTGGAAACAAACCAAGATCATTCTGGTGTTTTTGAGACTGTACCTAAGTAGTACATTTTGGACTCTTCGTTGACTATGAGGGCTACTCCATTTCTTCTAAGAGATTCTTGCCCACTGTAGTAGATATAATGGTCATCTGAATTAAATTTGTCCATTAAGTTCACTGATTCCTAAAATATTGATGTTCACTCTTAACATCTCCTGTTTGACCACTTACAATTTACCTTGATTCATGGACCTAATATTCCAGGTTCCTATGCAATATTGCTGCTTACAGCATCAGAATTTACTTTCACCACCAGACACATCTGCTGCTGGGTGTTGTTTCTGCATTTGCTCTGCCTTTTCATTCTGTCCAGAGCTATTTCTCTGCTCATCTCCAATAGCATACTGAACATTCGCTGGCCAGGGGAGTTCATCTTTCAGTGTCATAGCTTTGTGCCTTTTCATACTCTTCATGGGGTTCGGAAGGCAAGAATACTGAAGTGGTTTGCCATTTCTATCTCCAGTGGGCCACAGTTTGTTAGAACTGTCCACCATCACCCGTCTGTTTTGGGTGGCATGGCATGGCTCATAGTTTTATTGTTAGACAAGGCTGTGATCCATGTGATCAATTTGGTTAGTTTTCTGTGATTGTGGTTTTCATTCTGTCTGATGGCTGGGGATAAGAGGCTTGTGGAAGCTTCCTGATTGGAGGGACTGGCTCCAATCAGTGGGGAGACTGGGTCTTGCTCTGGTGGGCAAGGCCATGCTCAGTAAATCTTTAAACCAATTTTCTGATGATAGGTGGGGCTATGTTCCCTCCCTGTTATGTTTGCCAACATGATGTGCCTCTCAGGACTGCTGCAGTCTGTATACTTACTACCCAGCAGGTTACTCTTGACACATACCTCCACCAGAGACTCCTGAACACTCACAGGCAAGTCTGTCTCAGTCTCTTGTCAGGTGACTGCTCCTTTTTCCTAGGTCCTGATGCGTACAGGTTTTGTTTGTGCCCATACAAGGCAAGAATTATTTTACCAGGTATTGATGATTGGTGGAATTCTGCCTAACTTGAGATGGGAACAAAGTGTGGCAGGTTGTACAGTTTTTGTGCTGAAGCACAAAACCTGGTAATATAATCCTTGCCTTGTAAGCATATGATAGGAATTTCTTTCAGTTATATACATCTTTTGAAATTGATTCTGCTTCTACAGGCATGGTTGTTCTCTTTGTGAAAAGAAACAACAAACTAAAGCATGTTAGGGATTCATTTGCCAAATAATACTAACCAGAAACAAAGCAGAAATTATAACTGAGAGCTAGGACTAGGTGAGGTGAGTAAGGTACTCACTTTACATGCAAAATTTAAGGGGATGCCAACCAGTCAATAATCAAGGTTGATATATCAATGCAATATTTAAAAAAGTAATATAAAACACTAATGATGAAGAAAATATCAAAAATTTAAATAAATAACATAATCAGTATTCTTCCTTATTTTTCTTCTTCTGGTTCCATTATGCTTTGGCTTGACACTGTTGCAACTGCATTAATAGGTCTTGTTCACATTTTGGAGAGGGCTTTTTGTAAGGCCATTAGCATGGCATTGAAAAGTCTGAAAAGGGAGTAATCTGTGAGTTGAACCTGTAACTTGAGAGACGTCACATACCACCTGTAAGTCCACAATTTTGAATATTTCAGAATAATCTCCTATTTTAGCAGAGCATTGGTCTACATGAAATCTGCCTGCTTTTGAACTGCATGATTTCAATAAGCCTGTCTCAGTCCTTCTTTTATCCTCTACATTTTAAATTTATTTTTAATTTTATTTATCTGCTTATATATTTTTTGAAAAAAGACTAACTTTTATTTTTATCACTCATCCTGAACCTTTGCTCTCCCTCTGGCTAACTATTTTACTTTATTATCTCCAGGTTTATTGAGATACAGTTGAAATATAACATTGTGTAAGTTTAAGGTATATTGTTGACTTGATACATTTACATATTGCAATATGATTACCACACATAATTACCATTTCTTTTTTGTGATGAAAACATTTAAGATCTAGTCTTTCAACTATTTTCAAATATGTAATATAATACTGTTAATTATTGTCATAATGCATGTGCATTAAGTCCCCAGAACTTATCTTTTAACTGGAAATGTGTTCCTCCTGACCAACATCTCTCTAATTCTCCTAGTCCCCAGGCACTGGTAACCACCATTCTACTCTACTTTTACAAGTTTGACTTTTTAAGGATTTCACATATACGTAATGTCATACATTGTATTTGTCTTTCTCTGTTTGACTTATTTCACTTAGCATAATGCCCTCAAAGTCCATTCATGTTATTGGAAATGGCAGATTTCTTCTTTCTAATGAGTGAATAATATTCATACATATATATACACACACAATGGAATGTTATTAAATATATACAATATTACTATACATACACAACCTTGACGTATTGTGTATATATAATGTACAAATATTTTAAAATACAACTTATAATTTTTGTTTTAATATGTAATCACTTTCCTTGGGCTTCCCAGATGGCACAGTGGCTAAGAATCTGCTTACAGTGCAGGAGATGTGAGTCTGACCCCTGAGTTGAAGAGATCCCCTGGAGTAGAAATGGCAACCCACCCCAGTATTCTTGTCTGGAAAATTCCATGGACAGAGGACCCTGGTGGACCATAAGTTCTGAGGTTGCAAAGAGTTGATTGCATACAGTGAAGCTAATGTATCCACTGAGCATGCACTCATGTAGTCACTTTCTTTGGGAAAAAAGACATTGTTAGGTTATTATTATCCAGAATTATAAAGACAAATAAATTTCTATTAGAATATTAATCTCATTCAGAAAGTTTAGGAGCAATAGAAAAAACATAATAAATGCATTTGGGGATCAGAATGTATAATAAGTAGTTTGTATAGTATCGCCCTTGTTAATAAATTAAAACTGATTCTTAGAGGCATCAAATAACTTAAGATGATGCAAGTAATTCACTGAGTAAAACTCTGCTTCAGGTCAAGCTTCCAGTCTTTACAAAATCCTGATTTGTGACTTCAGTGTCCATTATCTCAAAATAAAGAAAACCAATTAAAATAATGTTGCACTGACAAAATAAAGTTTGTACATTTTAATTTTCCCTAATGCTAATAACATTGTAGATTATTAAAACTAAAGGCTTTCAGAAATCCAATTTATTTTCATTGTTTAAGGTCATCGTTTCCTTTTTGTATTCTCAGTTTGAATACTATATGAAGGCAGATTTTTCTTTTTTCTTATCTTGTTTATTTTCTGGTCTTCATGCAGTGTTATTGTGTTGTACATGAAACTGGAAAAAAGTCAATGTTCGTTTCCATAGTAATGTTTAAAAATGTTACTAGAACATTTTTTCAGACTGTTTTAAAAAATATTCACTAAATTCTTTCTTTAATTTGCTAAAAAATACTGTCAAATAATAATAGAAATACTTGTAATAATGGGCCACTTGGAGTTTGAATCTTATAAAATATTTGTATTATAACAAGATGAATCAGAAAGATATGGCAACTTTAAAATATTTTGATTGTTTTTAGAGAGAGCTTATACATGTATTTTATTCAAAACCCATAGAGAACTTATATTTAAATAATATTATTAATAAAAGTATTTGTATGTGGTCATATATATTCATATATGTTGTCAAATAGACTATGATTGTTGGCATTAAAGGTAACATTTATACAAAATAAGGAATATAGGAAAGTGTACAGAATAAATAACACAATACATTTACTTATAAACAATCATTTATATAAAATTGCAAGCATTTTGGTGTATTTTCTTAAAGATATATTTTTCTTATTTCTCTGAGTATAGTTTTTTTCCTGGTTTTTATGCAGCATAATATATCACTGATATTTTTTAATATCACTAACAATTCTTCTAAAATATTTTAGAAGTTGCATATTACTGTGCAGCACCAACATAACCCAGCCTCCTCACCATTCCTATGCTATTTGATGTTTCTATTGTCTTATTTCTAAGTTTTGTTATTAAGATAAGCAGTGAAATGAACATCATTGCACTCAGAGTTTTAATACATTCATTATTAGTTTATCCAGATACCTTTCTAGATGTGAAATTACAGGATAAAAAGATTTGAATATTTTCTGGATTTGATACAAAGTATTAAACTCTTTTCCAAGATAGATGGACCAGTTTACATTCCAAGTAACGGTGGAAAAGAATGCTTAATTTACCACATCCTTGAGACTGGGAGAAATATCAATAACCTCAGATATGCAGATGACACCACCTTATGGCAGAGAGTGAAGAGTAACTAAAAAGCCTCTTGCTGAAAGTGAAAGAGGAGAGTGAAAAAGTTGGCTGCAAGCCTAACATTCAGAAAACGAAGATCATGGCATCCGGTCCCATCACTTCATGGGAAATAGATGGAGAAACAGTGGAAACAGTGTCAGACTTCATTTTGGGGGGCTCCAAAATCACCGCAGATGGTGACTGCAGCCATGAAATTAAAAGACGCTTACTCCTTGGAAGAAAAGTTATGACCAACCTGCATAGCATATTGAAAAGCAGAGATGTTACTTTTCCAATAAAGGTCCGTCTAGTCAAGGCTATGGTTTTTCCTGTGGTCATGTATGGATGTGAGAGTTGGTCTGTGAAGAAAGCTGAGTGCCGAAGAATTGATGCTTTTGAACTGTGGTGTTGGAGAAGACTCTTGGGAGTCCCTTGGACTTGCAAAGAGATCCAACCAGTCCATTCTAAAGGAGATCAGTTCTGGGTGTTCTTTGGAAGGAGTGATACTAAAGCTGAAACTCCAGTACTTTGGCCACCTTGTGTGAAGAGTTGACTCATTGGAAAAGACTCTGATGTTGGGAGGGACTAAGGGCAGGAGGAGAAGGGGATGACAGAGGATGAGATGGTTGGATGGTATCACTGACTTGATGGACGTGAGTTTGAGTGAACTCCGGGAGTTGGTGATGGACAGGGAGGCCTGGCATGCTGCGATTCATGGGGTTGCAAAGAGTTGGACATGACTGAGCAACTGAACTGAACTGAACTGAAAACCATTTCCAAGTCATAGTTTTAAGAGCTATTTAGTGTAAGACCTGTATTTTCAGCTCTCTGCTTCATTATTGACACATTTGTAATAAATTTTATCACCTAGAAGGGTGGAAAGCAAGCCTAATCTTATGATATGTTCCAGTCACTCTGTTTAAATAACATTATATGCCTTTTCTATGTCCAGTATGATATTTATGTTTTCTTAATTATTTATGCCCATATTTTATTGTAATAGTTCAACTACTTTTTGTCCCTCATCAGTTATGTGTGTTAGTTTGAAAAAATTGTTTCTGAAGTAGATGGATAATATATGAAAAATTATCAGCTACAATGTTTCTGACTAATATTTTTCAATGGCTTCTATTCCATTAACTCATGACTATAGCTTATCAAGAAATACTGAATAAACAGGCCATGACTTAATTTCTCAAATTACCTCATGCTTTCTTTCTTTTGTGCACCATTTGTGGAAGTTCACCTTTGTGTCTGTCCCCTTAGCCTTTTATCTGTTCTTACAACACTGCAAGCTCTCTCCAGATTCATGACTATGGATAAGCTACTTTTCTACTCTGAGAAATCTCTTTTCCCAGTCTTCCTTGGCTGCTTCATCTTGATATGTTAGCCTGAATATCACCTTGAGAGAAGTCCTTGACTTTTCCATGTAGATCTGGTCCTTGCCTGTTATCTTCTTTTACAAAATCCTATTTGTCTCTTTCATTGCACTCATCCTTTCTAATTACTAAAGTATGTTTATCTTTTGTTTTTCTTACCCCTCCATCCAGGATCATAGATGTCATATTTGTTACTATCTTCCTAGTGCCTACCATGTTGTCTGTTATATCTGGTATAATCTAGACACTCAAAAATATTTGTTGACTTAACAAAGAAATGGTGTTGCCATATCTGGTACATATACCATAGAATCTGAGCTCTGAACTTTACCTGCCTGCAGAGAGTATGATATTTAAATTCCATCACTTTACCCTCAACTAATTTTGAGTCTTTCAATGAGAAAATTTAAACTTATGTAAAAATTGAGTTAGAAAAAAGAAGATGGTGTCCCTGAGGCAAAGAAGAAATATGAGTTTCTTTTCCACAAACAACTCATCTTATCACCTTTTACACAGTTTCTTTTTTTTTTTTCCTTTAAATGCTGAAGAAAATGTCACCATGTTATTCATACATATGCCTGAAGAATGTTATATTTTGTCACAGTGAAAATTTAATTTAGAAGTCAGAAATATACAACAAAGGGTCATTTTGTTGCTTACACTGATTTAATCTGAAGAAAGGATTTCAAAAGTTTGATTTATTTCATATATCTAAGTTCAAATTTAAAGAGACTGTATTGCAGAGGTTAAAGCATTTGCCTCCAATGTGGGAGACCTGGGTTTGATCCCTGGTTCGGGAAGATCCCCTGGAGAAGGAAATGGCAACCCACTCCAGTATTTCTGCCTGGAGAATCCCATGGATGGAGGAGAAGTGGGCTACAGTCCATGGGGTCACAAAGAGTCGGACACAGCTGAGCGACTTCACTTCACTTTAAGTTCAAATTGTTTGTAATTTTAATTCCAGAGCCTATCATATCTTACAAAATAGTGTTCAGTTATCCTTATTTCATTACTTGGAATTTACTCAGATTTTCAAAGGAAGGGAGTGAAATGGATATCTAGTTTGTGGATTAGAAGTCATTTTAAGTGATGTGTGTATGCTTTGAAGATACAGTAAACCTTATGCAATAATATATCTTGGACAGAGAGGATTCTAATGTATGGTATTTCTCAACTGGGGGAGTTCAGAACAGTCTTCCAAATAAATCACTTGCCAGACTTTGGTTAGGATGAAAGAAACTTTGAGTCTAAGGGAAAATTTTACAGCTTTTCATATAACTTTCTTCATGACAACCACTATTCTACAATTTTGTTTTCTTTAGCTATACTGGTATAGCTGCAAAGGGAATTTTTTTCTACATTGTCTTTTCTGTGTCTATTTAATTAATTATCTCCTAAAGATAATTGGTTATATCTAATACCATTTCTCCTTCTTTTCTATTTTCTATAATAATGGCTCTACTTTGAGGCAATTTTGTATACTTCATTAGTACTCACCATTATAGAGAGCAAATAAAAAGCACTAGGATCTTAAATAAATTGATCCTAAATATACATTGTTTTCTCAATCCCATTTTAGGAACTGAACATCTGCCTTTCTTTTTAGAGGGGAAAAATATGTAAAGCTTAATATCTACCACAGCCAATGTCAAGCACATATACTTATGCTCTGCTAAGGTATTCTCAGGTTATACATAATGCCTTCCATATTTTTCACCTTTTTATAATTTATTCTAAAGTGTGTGTGCAAACAGTACTATAACCTTTGAAGTAGGAAATCTGTTTCCAGGTAATATTCCCATCCTGTCAGAGTCATCCCCCTAAGTGATATTGATGGGACTGTAATGATAGAAATTAATTACAGGGTTGAGTTGTTTCTCACCATTGTGTGCCACTGTGTTGTCACGTTGCTTTCAGCTTCAGCGCTCCCTGCCACTTGCCTCTCAAAGTTTTGCTATAACTGAACTATGTGCATGCTTATCTCAGTCTGAACATATGTGTACGTGAGGGAGAGAAGATTCTGTTTTGCTGATCACTGCTTGTGGTGATCATTTTGCTCTTTAGATTGCTTTTGTTTCCCAGAGTCTATTTCTGCCTTCTAGGAAGCATCTCACTGAAAGGGACATTTTGAAATATCAAAAGTAGGTACTCTAGAGCTGCCACTGGCTTTTTTCTACACACAGTGATGATGATATAAAGTTTGTTAACTCTTTAAATATTACACTTAGAGGACAATATATTCAGTTGGATCTGCATTCAAGTGTGAAATATTGCTACAATTAATTTGTGATGATAAAAAGGTGATCCTTCACATAGGGTTTTGATGTATTTACAAGCAGTGATGGAGACAAGGATGGAGATTAGGGAGGAAAAAGGAAAGAGCAGAAAAATATGAAAATACTTGAAGATTAGGTTATTTCTTTTCATCTTAAAACCAAGGAAGATAGAATCAGTAGAGGATACAGGTTAGAAAGAATCTTATAAGATACCTAAAAAATAAAAAGAAAGTGGTTTTGACCATGAAACATTGTAAGAAATACACTTTGCTTTGTGACCCAGTGTGGATGTCTGAACACACACTTTCACAACTGAAATATGTTTCAAGAAACAATAATTATCTTTATTATATACTCTGCTCTTTGAACTATTTGTGTCTAATTTATTCTATTTCATCTAATAGTTTGAAAAATACAAACCAACACTAATATAATCTTGTTTTACAAATGAGGAAACTTCTGCACCCAGGTCAGGTAATTTTTCCAAGAAAAAGCAGACTGCTATTTGCAAATCTCTGACCTCCTAACTCCCAGATCAACATGTTTTCTTCTATGGTTCAAGGAAAAGAACTAAGGATTACATTTTTAAAAACCCAGTTCAGTGCCTATTCGTCCACTTTCAGTTTTGTGAAATACCTTAAATTCTCCTAGAAAAAGGTAAGAACAAAAATAAATAAAGACACACTGCTCTGTGACCTCACAAACCATTTAGCAGTTCTCTGCTTTACAGGTTTCCACATGCCCACGTTACAGTGCTCCAACCACTGTTGACTGCTTGCTTTTTGTGTGTTTGATGATATAGTTTATGATTAGTTAACTATGTACACTGCTGGGCTTCACAGGTGGTGCTAGTGGTAAAGAACCCACCTGCCAGTGCAGGAGATCTATTAAACACGGGTTCAATCCCTAGGTCGGGAAGGCCCCCTGGAGGAGGGCATGGCAACCTACTCCAGTGTTCTTGCCTGGAGAATCCCATGAACAGAGGAGCCTGGTGGGCTATAGTCCATAGGGTCACAAAGGGTTGGATATGACTGCAGGGACTTAGCACACATGCAGGCACGCACACTGCTACCAATTAAATGCCCCCGCCTCTCTACCATCTATTTGACTGCTATAATTCAGTTTTTTTCATCAATAGATGCATGTTTCATTATTTAATTTGATGTAGTCCATTCTGACAGAGAAGGCAATGGCACCCCACTCCAGGACTCTTGCCTGGAAAATCCCATGGATGGAGGAGCCTGGTGGGCTGCAGTCCATGGGGTCGCTAAGAGTCAGACACGACTGAGCGACTTCCCTTTCACTTTTCATTTTCATGTATTGGAGAAGGAAATGGCAACCCACTCCAGTGTTCTTGCCTGGAGAATCCCAGGGACGGGGAGCCTGGTGGGCTGCTGTCTATGGGGTAGCACAGAGTCGGACATGACTGAAGCGGCTTAGCAGCAGCAGTACATTCTGAAGGAGATCAGCCCTGGAATTTCTTTGGAAGGAATGATGCTGTAGCTGAAACTCCAGTACTTTGGCCACCTCATGCGAAGAGTTGACTCATTGGAAAAGACTCTGATGCTGGGAGGCATTGGGGACAGGAGGAGAAGGGGACGACAGAGGATGAGATGGCTGGATGGCATCACTGATTCAATGGGTGTGAGTCTGAGTGAACTCCGGGAGTTGGTGATGGACAGGTAGGCCTGGCGTGCTGCGATTCATGGGGTCGCAAAGAATCGGACATGACTGAGCGACTGAACTGAACTGAAGGAACTGATGTTACCAAATAGTAAAAATATGTTATATGTATGAAAAAACCTTCTAAGGGCCTTATCTTATTGATCCAACAATAGCCATGTGAATGTGCAGGTTAGACCTTGTTGTTCCCTGTTTATTGACCACCTTAGGAATGTTCTCTTATTGCCCAAGTTCTCACATCTGAGACACGGTGAAGCTAGGACTGGATCAGGCTAAGCTCTAAATTAGGGCCTTTTCCATAATATAGATAAAGCTTGGATGTAGAATAATAGTCAGAGGCACTTGGAGCTAAGTTCAATGTTAGAATGAATCTACTGTGACTGATTATATGTCTACCCTGACATAGTATAACTGATACTGCTCTCTTAAAAAACTTCTAGAAACTTCTTCATGAATAAAGAATATTCACCATCAGTGATACAAACCAAAACAACAAACAACTTTGCTGTAGTCTTCCAATAATCTGTGTCAAATTGTTCTTTGCATGGAAGTCACATTATTTCTTATGGATTAGAATGTATTTTAAATATATTTATTGATTATAAGACAACATTTAATTCTACATTTGATTGTCTTATGGTGTGGGTTGCATTGATGATTTACTTGGGTTATCCTGAACGAGCATCCATGATGGCAAATAAAAACTGAGTACCTATACGGACATCTGATCCCTTCCAGTTCTCACTTTCCATTCCCACCCTCAGAGGCAGTTTTGCACTGCCCTGATGGTTGGTGTGCAAAACTCTGTTAGTTCTAGAAGAGTAGAAGGAGAAGGAGACAAACTAGGATGAGTTAAGAAACCTAAGCCCAGAGGCATGTTTCTAGGCAAGGAAACCTTGCCCATATTTTGAGGTCTGGTTGTGATGACCAGGTATCTCAGTTTGTCTGAGACTGAGAGTTTTCCCTGGATGTGGAGCTTCCAGTGATAAAACTGGTAAAAGCCCAGATAAACTGGGATCATCCTAGGTCCTGCTCCCAAGGGTGGATCTTTAAACCTGTCCAAAGTATTTTGTTTGACTTTGTTACACTTCCGATACTTCAAAAATTCAAGATTAGTTTGATTTAACAAGAAAAATCAAAATCGGCAGACAGAACCTAGGGAGTCAAAGAGGTTAAAAATGAGTTTGTTTAAACATATGGCTCCAAAAATTATCTACTGTAATCTCAAAGAAGAGGAAGTTTGCGGAAAGATGTAAGGAGGAATCATAATTGAAGTAACTGGAGTCATGGGACATTTTATATTTTAAAGGAAGGAGGACATTTTTTACTCACCTTTCTGAAGCAGAAGTACAAGGACTATCTATATGAGTGCTGTATGGGGAAGTAAGGCAGGAAGGAATATTCAGTGCCTGGAGAGAGACAAAATAGGAACTTAGAAAAGAGGTAGAGAGAACGGTATTAAAGAAATAAACACTGAATATTTCAAAAAATTCCACTGGGTCAATTATCCATCCAGAATCAGTAAAGAAACATGCTATAAAGATCACACATAATCCCTGTTGTATATTCAACCTACCTTTACACCTCTCTTATTTATCCTATGAATTCCAGTTCTTAAAACCCTAAACCAATGCTGTTAAGGTATGTGCCAGTCAATGTTTAAGCCTGTGGGGTTTTAGAAGTGATCGAAACAGACCCAAAGTCCTTCTCTCATGGAGTTTATGATCTAGGGTGAAGGAGAGACAGGCAATCCAAAAAGCAAATTGGTAAAGTTTATAGTACATTAGACCATTATAAAGTCTTTAGAGATGGATAAAGCAGGAAAAGGGGATAGGAAATGAGTGTTGTTTGTTCATGAGGGTCTCACTGAGGGGGTGAAATTTAGAAGCATATACATAAAAAAGAAATTATTTAGAAATTGGGACATACCAGATGTATGCTGTTATCTTAGGGGATTTAATTTTTGTACAGCCAGTAGATAAGTGCAAAGAAAAGCTTTGCTTCTGAATCAATAAATAATAAAGGAAGAAAACTAAACACAGTTGGAAAAAGTTAAAGAGGCTGACAGGATCAAGCTTCCCTATGCTCGTAAGACTATATTACTGCCATTTTATGTCATTTTCATTTGTTTGAAATTGACCAGAAATACTAGAATCTGCTCCTTGCCTGCACCCTCAGGGTATTTTACAAAGAAACTTCTATGAGTAAGCCAGGGCACAGCATATTAAACTAGGGTTTCTCTTGACAGAATTCATCTTATACTTTTGTTTCAACAAACTAGACTTCCTTCAACCCAAGTTATAGGAGCTCACAGCCTGAGGCACTGAATTGCATGGGACATAAAAGATCTCATTCAAAAATAAGTTATTTAAACATTCTGTTATAGCTTCATGGAATTTGTCTTTCAGCAGTAACTCCTGGTTTTCCTACACACCCCATAAACCACCAACAAATACAGTATTTTAAATGCAAAAGCTAGCATCTTTTGTTTTCCGGAAATGTGATACAATGATGATACCTTCTTTTCAAATTATGAAAGTGTTCTTTTTGCGTCAGAGAGGCACTTCAAATACTTCTTGGCACTTTAGGTAGATTTATATTTTACTTAATTTAATAGATATTGATATTTATCACAAGTTACAGCACAAGAGCTTTTGTAACCGGAGGTGAGAGCACCATTTAAAAAATAGATAGTATAATTGTTTTGGCTACCAAATCTCCTGGGCAGATTACAAAGGTAGGAAAGCAGATCTGAGACTTTGTCACAAAAATCCATGTAATGTGAATTACAGAAAATATTGTTTATTATCTTTGATATATTAATAATTATTTTATAATCATTAAATAAAATACTCTGATTATAAGGGCTTTCCTGATGGCTCAGATGATAAAAATCTGCCTGCAGTATAGGAGACATGAGTTTAAACCCTGGATTGGAAAAGTCCCTTGGTGAAGGGAACAGCTACCTACTCCAGTATCCTTGCCTGGAGAATTCCATGGACAGCGGAGTCTGGTGGGCTACTGTCCATGGGTAGTCCAGCAGAGAGTCGGGCACGACTGAACAACTAATGCTTTCACTTTTTCTGACTGTGTTGTTGTTCAGTCACTAAAGTCTTCTAATTTCTGGAAACCAACAGTGGCTTGCTTCTCAAGAAACAGATCATTTTCTCTCCTTCCTCAAGAGCATCAATCCAGAAGGTCTGGTTCAAGTCCCTATATCAAAGTTGGGTATAAATCTGAAAGCTACATAGTACTTGGGGATAAAAGTGTGTAGACTGACCTTTCTCATGACATTATTGGATGGTTCTGTCATCATTTGGGGATGATTGAGTTGTGCACCTGGAAACACTGGCCTGGGGTTGCCTAAGTTAGGTTCTCATTGTTGAACTAAAGCACTTAGTGAGATTATTATATCGGCATGACCGTTAATTCTCTTTACAAAGTGTTGACCTGATGGGGTTTCCTTGACCAGCTATCAGTCTCAACTCTATCAATAAGACAACAGAGAAGGAAAAGAAAAAAAAAAAAAAGATCTAAGCTTGGGGAAGCTAAATGCCTAAAATCAATTTAATTTATGATAAGTAATCTCCTTCCAGTGAATACTTGATTTCTTAATGATTATTTATTCTTTCAAAAATGGAGGAGGGTCATTGTTGTTGGAATAACAATTGTTAGAATAACTGGAAGCCCTTTACCACAATTACTTCACATGACTGCTTATCCTTAAAGACATCCCATGTAGTCATAGTACAAAAAGGTTTATTGAACTTTTTTTTTTGTTGTTGTTGTTCAGTTGCTCACTCAGGTCCAACTTTTCATTGCCCCATGGACTGTAGCACACCAGGCTTCCCTGTTCTCTATCTCCTGGCGTTTGCTCAAACTCATGTCCATTGAGTCGATAATGCCATCCAACAATGTCATCCTCTGTTGCCCTCTTCTCTTCCTGCCCTCAATTTTTCCCAGCACCAGAGTCTTTTCCAATGAATTGGCTCTTCACATCAGGTGGCCAAAGTATTGGAGCTTCAGCATTAGTCCTTCCAATGAATATTCAGGGCTGATTTCCTTTGGGATGGACTAGTTGGATCTCCTTGCTGTCCAAGGGACTCTCAAAAGTCTTCTCCAGCACTACAATTTGAAAGCATCAATTCTTCAGTGCTCAGGCTTCTTTATGGTCCAACTCTCACATTTGTACATGACTACACAAAAAACAATAACTTTGATTATATGGACTTTTGTCAACAAAATGATATCTCTGCTTTTAATATGCTGTATAGATTTGTCATGGCTTTTCTTCCAAGAAGAAAGTATCTTTTAATTTCACGGCTGCAGTCACCATCAGCAGTGATTTTGGAGCTCAAGAAAATAAAGTCTGTCACCGTTTCCATTTTTCCCCGTTTATTTGCCATAAAGTGATGGAATTGGATGCCATGATCTTCGTTTTCTGAATGTTGAGCTTTAAGCCAGTTTTTTAATTCTCTTCTTTCACCTTCATCTAGAGGCTCTTTAGTTCCTCTTCACTTTCTGCCACAAGGGTGGTGTCATCTGCGTATCTGAGGTTATTGGTATTTCTCCTGGCAATCTTGATTCCAGCTTGTGCTTCATCCAGCCAGCATTTCTCATGGTGTACTCTCCATATAAATTAAACAAGCAGGGTCACAATATACAGTCTTGATGTAGTTCAGTTCAGTCACTCAGTCGTGTTCAACTTTTTGTGACCCCAAGGACGGCAGCTCGCTAGGCCTCCCTGTCCATTACCAACTCCTGGAGTTTACTCAAACTCATGTCCACTGAGTTCATGATGCCATCCAACCATCTCATCCTCTGTCGTCCCCTTCTCCTCCGGCCTTCAATCTTTCCCAGCATCAGGGTCTTTCCAAATGAGTCAGTTCTTTGCATCAGGTGACCAAAGTATTGGAGTTTCAGCTTTAGCATCAATCCTTCTAATGAATACCCAGGACTGGTCTCCTTTAAAATGGACTGGTTGGATCTCCTTGCAGTCCAAGGGACTCTCAAGAGTCTTCTCCAACACCACAGTTCAAAAGCATCAATTCTTCTGTGCTTAGCTTTCATTATAGTCCAACTCTCACATCCATACATGACTACAGGAAAAACAATAGCTTTGACTAGATGGACCTTTGTTGGCAAAGTAATGTTTCTGCTTTTTAATATGTTGTCTAGGTTGGTCATAACTTTCCTTCCAAGGAGCAAGTGTCTTTTAATTTCATGGCTGCAGTCACCATCTGCAGTGATTGTGGAATCCCCCAAAATAAAAAGTCTATCACTGTTTCCACTGTTTCCCCATCTATTTACAATGAAGTGATGGCATGATCTTAGTTTTCTGAATGTTGAGTTTCAAGCCAACTTTTTCCTCTCTCCTCTTTCACTTTCATCAAAAGGCTCTTTAGTTCTTTGCTTTCTGCCATAAGGGTGGTATCATCTGCATACCTGAGGTTATTAATATTTCTCCCAGAAATCTTGATTCCAGCTTGTGCTTCATCCAGCCCAGCATTTCTTGTGAGGTACTCTGCATATAAGTTAAATAAGCAGGGTGACAACGTACAGCCTGGATGTATTCCTTTCCCAATTTGGAACCAGTCTGTTGGTCCATGTCTTGTCTAACTGTTGCTTTCTGACCTGCATACAGATTTCTCAGGAGGCAGGTCAGGTGGTCTGGTATTTCAATTTGTTAAAGAATTTTCCAGTTTGTTGTGGTCCACACAGTCAAAGGCTTTACCATAGTCAATAAAGCAGAAGTAGATATTTTTAGTCAAAGACTTTAGCCTTTATATATTTATGTATATAATGTGTTTGTAGGCTTTTCTTTTCTGGAATAATACCTGAGTTATCTATGAAACACTTCTAAACTTTTAAGTACACAGAATAATTTTTACAAATTAAGAAATAAAACAACAAAAGAAAGAGGGGGAGTATTTTTGAAAAGAAAGAACTCTTCAGCAGGAAGAAGTAATTAAACACATATGTTAGGTCAAAGTTTTAAATATGATGCCTGTCTCACTGTGAGTGCTGGGTTTTAGATCAAAATGAGAAAAAACAGACCAGTACCTACCATCTATTCATTCTATAAATTATTGATTACTCAGCATGTACTTAAAGAACTCACAAATAAGTGAGGAACTGTTTTAGGGACATGTATGTGTATGTATACATACATGAATTTATACACACATATATACATACTAGATCTAGATGCAAATATATCATTATCAATACAAAGTATTATAAGGAAAGTTATATATTATATATAATACTATAAATGCAGTTATCTATAATTAAAATTTTCACATGATATACATATACAAAATGAAAATGCAAGCAATTATAGTGGGATATATGTTCTAATACTCAATGTATCTCTATAACAAGGTATTTATGCTTTCTTGGTACATACATATTAGGAATGGTCAGAAGAGAAAGGATGATGCAAAGAGGTTCCTAAAGCCTTTTCAGTAAAATTTTAAGAAAATTCAAGGGAGCAACCAGAGACATAAAAGAATAAAAGTCAAAAAAGAAAAAGTGGGGGAGAAGAGATGAGAGGAGTAATAGGGACTGGGATTGGTGGTAGCATGTGGGTGATTAGAACTTTGTGCATCAGCAGTGGAGGATAAAGGTTGGCTTGCAGTCAATGAGAAGACATGGAGGTGGGGAAACCATGTAATGAGGAGGCAACAAGTAGGACCACTGCCATCAGATTCACAACATACAGACGCCTGTACCTAAGTCTCCTTAAAAAGCACAGGTCTGGTGATGGGTGTGTGTGTGTGTATGTGTGTCTGTGTGCATGCGTGTGTGTGTATGTTTTTATCTATATGTTTTCATCCCATCCTGTTTAAGGATGGGATGAAAGTGAAAGTCATTAACTGGGTTTTGAGGTTCTAGTGTTTAAAGTAATGTTCAGTTTTTCAGAAGATTCTCTTGCCAGAATACATAACAACTCTCCCATCAGTGATGTCAGCTAATGTTTGTTGGAATTGTGTCAACATTTTTTCTTTGCATACTGTCTGGTATGATTTAACAACTTTCACATTATAGCTTTATATGACATATATACTTAATCCCTCTGTTCCCCCCCTCTCCTCTTTAATTTCTTCTTTGGAAAAATAAGCTGTAGACTTATATTTTATAAATTGAAATTATCTCAGTTCACTGATCTGTTACCACTTTGTTTACATTTTTATCATATCAAAACTAATATCAAAATAAAAATCACCATCATCTACAGGTAAATTGCTGAACTCTAATAGTGGATTTTAGATTTAATGGAATAACAATTTTTTAATAGAAAACTTGCTTTTCAACTGGCTTATATGTCTATATTTGTTATTTATCTACAAGCATCTCTGCTTTTCTTTTTTTTTTTACTAGCCTCTTCAGTTTTGTTTAGGAATTTTGATAACACACTTCCTCGAAGCCTTATTTATTCCACATTAAAAGATTTATTTATCTAGTTCTCATGACATTTCTATGAGATAGTCAAGGATTTGTTTTATATGTTCTGCAAGAGAGATGTATATATAAAGCATTTGCCTATAGATAGAAAAATAGGTAAATCATAATAAACTGAGTTTTATGCTTCTGAACTAGTTATCTTCTCTTTCTCCCTCTCTCTTTGTGTGCATTTCTCTGTCTCTTTCTCTCTCTCTCTTTTCTTCTTTTTTATTAATCAGTTTGGGTTTTCTATATAGTATGGTATCACTTTCCATAATTTTTATTTGCACATTTTTTCAAGTTTTCAAAATTGTTAGCATTCACGTGTACCAGATAATATCTTTAATATTGATTAAGTGGCAAGCTGCTAGGGTATGTAAAGTGCTAAGGGAATGAATTTTGGTGATAGACCACCCTCAAGAAATGTTTACAGATCCTTGGAAGAAACCACATGACTCTCACTGCAGTTGCAAAAATAAATATTCTTTCTGTAGTTTCCCAGCTCAACATTTTTAGGTAGATTTTGAGAGAGGCCTGTTTCAACACTTCTTAAAATGTCCATTTCCCTGTTCTTTGCTTTCAGTATATATTTGCCTTTATTTCAAGCCATTCTGTAAAATGACACTGATAATTTTTATCTGATTTTGGAAATCTTAGGAAAGCAGCCCAGGCAAATAGCAATAAAATGCAGGCATACCTCAAAGATATTGTGGGTTTGGTTCCAGGCCACTGCAATAAAGTGAGTATTGCAATAAAGTCATACAGGTTTATCCTAGTGCATATAAAAATTATGCTTGCACTATGCTGTAGTCTATTAAGTGTGAAATAGCATTGTATATTAAAATGACAATGTGCACACCTTAATTAAAAAAATACTTTGTTGCTAAAAACTGTTAGCTGTCATCTGAACCTTCAGTGAGTTGCAACCTCTTTGCAGTAGTAGCACTAAGATCACTGATCACAGATCATCATAACAAATACAGTAATAATGAAAGTTTGAAATATTGTGAGAATTACCACAATGTGATGCAGAAGCAGAAAATGAGCAAATGCCGATGGGAAAGTGGAGCAAATAGCCTTGTTTGATGCAGAGTTGCCGAAACTTTATAAAAATTCAGTTTATAAAAATTCAGTATCTGTCAAAAGCAGTTAAGTGAATCACAATAAAATGAGATATGCCTGTATATAAATTGGACATTATTTGCTTCATAAAGATACTAATGAGATGTGTGTTCTTGACTAAATTAACCTGTTTGTGCCTCTGGCTATTATTACCATCTCCTATTTTGTGAGGGTGGATCCAAATAAGTATTTATATTGTCTAAATAAGTATTTATATAATAAATATTTCCTATCCATAACTGTTAAATTCTACTTACATCAAATTTCATAATATTATTATATTATAGTATAAAATCTGTGTGGTGAAACAGAAAAGGAAGGAGATGGGGACCATCCCCATCTGTTCAAGATCTGTCATTGACTAGCACAGTGAACTCAAGTAAGTCTGTGAATCAATCTTTGTCTCAACAACTGTTGGATGAAGGTTTTAATGAAAACATCAGTGTCATTACTAACATTCTAAACTTCTAATCTGAACTTCTAGGAAAAAACAAGACAAAATAAAACTGCCCTAAGCATAGGTAAACACCTGTAGTGCATTGTCCAGTGTTAGGCTGAAATACCAGTTTCATCATGTAGGCCCTAATTCCTTCAACACTTAAGCTATGTTTCACAAAAACTGAACAAGATAGATATGAGATTTATAGTAAGAGAGCATTTAGGAGCAGCTACTGTCTGTAATTCCATAACCTATGACCTATGAGATTGGTAAACAGTATGGTGAAGGTAAGCCAGAGATGGGGGAAAGATAATAAAAATGGGCTGAGAGAGAACAAAAGACAGTCAGCTATGGATATATATAATAACTACAAGAAAGGTCCAATGGATGCAGTGCAAGCAGGTTTAATGGATAAGGGTGACTGAGAGTGAAGATTTAAAGTTTGGGATATGGCATACTATGACATTTAGTCTTCAATAAATAATATAATGACACCTGCAGAGTTTCAAAGAATAGCAAGGAGAGAGAAGAAAGTCTTCCTCAGCAATCAATGCAAAGAAATAGAGGAAAACAATAGAATGGGAAAGACAATAGTTCTAAAGAGGAAGTAAAGTCCTTGAGGAAGGCTTATTAGAAGAGATGGAGTTTTAAGGCAAATCTTGATATGACCTTTGTTTGAATTCTTAAAAGATCATTATTTTGCTACCAACAAGCTTTCATTGGCCCTAAATGGTGCTATTGCCCAAAAGTATTTGGTATATATGGCTGGTTTGCTCTGGTGCTCATGTCAACCTTGAAAATGTCAAAGGTGTGTAAAGCTGGAATTACTGAGAACAGTATTAAGCTATAAGAGGCAGATCTGGGGGCCATTTGTCCCTTAATAAAATTTAATCATTATATTTCTTTAATCCATTTTCCTTGATCTTCATGATTATGTATATACACAAGGGTACGATACCTTGAACGTAATTTGTATACATCTATTAGGTACAGCAGAAACTCAGAGATTATCATTCTATACTACAGAGCATTATAAATTCATGGTAGACTTTTTGATAATTTTTCATCATTAACCAAAAACTAAAAATAATTCATGATACGCCAATAGAGTAAAATGTATTTATTGGGGACTAACATAATCTTTAAGAATTCTCATGCAATTTTTTTGGGAAATAGTAACCATTTTATTTCAGTCTGAAATTTTAGAATCAAATCTTCAGTTAGTAGAAATAAAATAGTGATAATATAATAATGCTCAAACTAATGCACAATTGCACTCATCTCACACTTTAGCAAAGCAATGCTTAAAATTCTCCAAGCCAAGCCTCAGCAATACGTGAACCATGAACTTCCAGATGTTCAAGCTGGATTTAGAAAATGCAGAGGAACCAGAGGTCCAACTGCCAACATCTGTTGGATCATCAAAAAAGCAAGAGTGATCCAGAGAAACATCTGCTTCTGCTTTATTGACTATGCCAAAGCCTTTGACTGTGTGGATCACAACAAACTGGAAAATTCTTCAAGAGACGGGAATACCAGACCACCTGACCTGTCTCCTGAGAAATCTGTATGCAGGTCAAGAAGCAACAGTTAGAACTGGACATGAAACAACAGACTGGTTCCAAGTCAGGAAAGGGGTACATCAAGGCTATATATTGTTACCCTGCTTATTTAACTTATATGCAGAGTACACCATGAGAAATGCTGGGCTGGATGAAGCACAGGCTGGAATCAGGATTGTTGGGAGAAATATTGATAACCTCAGATATGCAGATGACACCACCCTTAGGGCAGAAAGTAAAGAACTAAAGAGCCTCTTGATTAAAGTGAAAGAAGAGAGTGAAAAAGTTCGCTTAAAACTCAACATTCAAAAACCTAAGATCATGGCATCCGGTCCCATCACTTCATGGGAAATAGATGGGGAAACAATGGAAAAAGTGGCAGACTTTATTTTGAGGGGCTCCAAAATCACTGCAGATTGTAACTGCAGCTGTGAAATTAAAAGACACTTGCTCCTTGGAAGGAAAGTTATGACCAATATAGACAGCACATTAAAAAGCAGAGGCATTACTTTGCCTACAAAGGTCCATCCAGTCAAAACTATGGTTTTTCCGGTAGTCATGTATGGATGTGAGAATCGGACTATAAAGAAAGCTGAGCACCAAAGAACTGATGCTTTTGAACTGTGGTGTTGGAGAAGATTCTTGAGAGTCCCTTGGACTGCAAGGAGATCCAACCAGTCCATCCTAAAGGAAATCAGTTTCCTGAATATTCACTGGAATGACTGAGGCTGAAACTCCAATACTTTGGCCACCTGATGTGAAGAACTGACTCATTTGGAAAGACCCTGATGCTGGTAAAGATTGAAGGCAGGAGGAGAAGGCAACCACAGAGAATGAGATGGTTGTATGGCATCACTGACTCAATGGACATGAGTTTAAGTAAACTCCAGAAGTTGGTGATGGACAGGGAGGCCTAGCATGCTACAGTCCATGGAGTTGCAAAGAGTTGGACATGGCTGAGCTACTGAACTGAAGTGAAATAGTGAAAAGGGAGTGGGACTAATGTGAGTGTACACTGATACATACCAGGGTACTTTAGTTATGCATGTGGGAAAGCCCAGTATCTCAGATTATCCAGGATATAGTTTTCTAGCTAGTGTGTCAATGTGTAGTAGTTAGTTATATATGTTATATATATATATATAATAAGAATACTTTTAGTATTAAAAATATTTAAGTTCAAGGGCTAACTTAATTGTAGAAACATATTTAGTTAAGACTCTTAGGAAGCTACATCCTTGATTTATTGCCCTGTCACACAGTTCTACTCTCTGTATCCAAGTCTCAAAAAGCCATATTCAGTTCAGTTCAGTTGCTCAGTTCAGTTAGTTAGTCAGTTTAGTTGCTCAGTCTTGTCCGACTCTTTGTGACCCCACGAATCTCAGCACACCAGGCCTCCCTGTCCATCACCAACTCCCGGAGTTCACTCAAACTCATGTCCATTGAGTTGGTGATACCATCCAGCCCTCTCATCCTCTGTCATCCCCTTCTCCTCCTGCCTTCAATCTTTCCCAGCATCAGGGTTTTTGCAAATGAGTCACCTCTTCGCATGAGGTGGCCAAAGTATTGGAGTTTCAGCTTCAACATCCATCCTTCCAATGAACACCGAGGACTCATCTCCTTCAGGATGGACTGGTTGGATCTCCTTGCAGTCCAAGGGACTTTGAAGAGTCATCTCCAACACCACAGTTCAAAAGCATCAATTCTTCAGCGCTCAGCTTTAGTGGCTCAGACAGGTAAAGCATCTGCCTACAATGCGGGAGACCTGGGCTCAATCCCTGGGTCAGGAAGGGCTCCTGGAGAAGGAAGTGGCAACCCATTCAAGTATTCCTGCCTGGAAAATCCCATGGATGGAGAAGCCTGGTGGGCTACAGTCATGAGGTCACAAAGAGTTGGACACAACTGATGGAATTCACAGCATTCTTTATATTCCAGCTCTCACATCCATACATGACTACTGGAAAAACCTTGTCCTTGACTAGATGGACCTTTGTTGACTAATGTCTCTACTTTTTAATATGCTGTCTAGATTGGTCATAACTTTCCTTCTAAGGAGTAAGCGTCTTTTAATTTCATGGCTGCAATCACCATCTGCAGTGATTTTGGAGCCCCCAAAATAAAGTCAGCCACTGTTTCCATTGTTTCCCCACCTATTTGCCATGAAGTGCTGGGTCTGGATGCCATGATCTTAGTTTTCTGAATGTTGAGTTTCAAGCCAGTGTTTTCACTCTCCTCTTTCACTTTCATCAAAAGGCTCTTTAGTTCTTCTTCACTTTCTGCCCTAAGGGTGATGTCATCTGCATATCTGAGGTTATTGATATTTCTCCTGGCAATCTTGATTCCAGATTGTGCTTCTTCCACCCCAGCGTTTCTCATGATGTAGTCTGCATGTAATTTAAATAAGCAGGGTGACAATATACAGCCTTGACATACTCCTCTTTCTATTTGGAACCAGTTGTTCCATGTCCAATTCTAACTATTGCTTCCTGACCTGCATACAGGTTTCTCAAGAGGCAGGTCAGGTGGTTTGGTATTCCCATCTCTTTCAGAATTTTTCACAGTTTATTGTGATCCACAGTCAAAGGCTTTGGCATAGTCAGTGAAGCAGAAATAGTTGTTTTTTCTGGAACTCTCTTGCTCTTTTGATCATCCAGCGTATGTTAACAGTTTGATCTCTGGTTCCTCTGCCTTTTCTAAATCCAGCTTGAACATCTGGAATTTCACAGTTCACGTATTGCTGAAGCCTGGCTTGGAGAATTTTGAGCATTACTTTACTAGCATGTGAGATGAGTGCAATTATGCAGTAGTTTGAGCATTCTTTAGCCATATTACCTGAACTTTTTAAAGATTGTAAGGTAGCAGTTCCTCTAAAGGTTATTCATGATCAGTATTTTAAAATGGCACTTTAGCTCTTCTATTGCCAGTGTTAGTTGTTACTTATCATATATTAAAGCAAATTAAAGCAATTATACTATAACACAATTTCTCATCTGTGGTCTTATTGTATTTGTCTAATATAACATTATTTCCCAGTATATTACAATTATTTGTTTATATAACTTTCTTCACTGCTCTAAAAGATGCTAAAGAATAAAATTTGAGTGGGGTTGTACAAATGCTTTGTCCTTCATATTGACAACACAGAGTTGGGGGAGATAGGAACCATCATTATGTGGCTAAAATAAAAGATTTGTCTAAATTAAATCTCAGTGTATTGAAAAAAAATCTAAGTAAAAAATGCCTTTTATGCTGATAATACCTTAGATGAGAAAGATAGGTTCTTAAACCAAGCATGTCTTATTCATTTGTTTTTGTTTGTCTATTTGAATATACTAATACTGCATCTGTGTAAGGTATTCAATAATTGAAGTAAAATTCCCTCTTTTATTCAGGATTTGTGAAGTTTTATCATATTATTTCCGTTTAGGGTTAGTTAGACAGAAATTTTCTTATGCTGTGTTTTTATTCTCCATAGAGTTATGGATTACAAATAATCCATGTCATCTAGATTTTTGAAGAGCTCATCAGCATCTGTTTACAGTTAATGATTTCCCAACTGTTGTTCAATTATGTCATCATCATCAGATGATTTTTTAATGTGGTAGCAGTGATAAGTGATTATTTAGATATCATAAAGGATCATTTAAAAATTATAAACAACTGTAAGAATGGTTATCCTAGAAGTGGTGAAACCAATTTTAACTTACAGAAAATAAGATTTTGGTATACTTTGGGGAAGAATCAAGGGTAAAAATCATGGAGTGGGGATGGAATTGGACATAGAATAAGCAGGCAGTCCAAATTTTAGCGTTAGAAAGACCATAATTTTATATGGTGTTCATGAGTAAAATATTTAAAGAATCATAAGAAGTATTTAATGAATGTGCTGCAATGGAACACTCCACAAGGTATATTTTGTGCTCTCCCTAGTATTGCTTTTCTTTCTGTAGCTATTTTAAACTGCTGAGGGTTAAGAAAGCAGAATTGCTTCTGATCTTGTATGTTTATTAGAAACAGTTGGTTATGGAAACACCACTGGCTTGGATGATTCAAATTTGTCTGGATTTTTCAGGTAATTAAACACAGATTGAGAATTGATGGCTGCTGGGATTTTCTGAACTTTCCTAATACTCTTGCAGTGATATATAGATGTAAGGGAACATGATACTTACAGCCTATATATGCATGTAGACAAAGTTCTTTTTGTTTCTGAAAACTTCTGCAACTCAATTGTCATATGGCAAATGAGTCTTCCACTCTAAGGATTCATCAACCACTTGATAACTCAGTTAGGGCTCAGATAAGTGCAGTGATATGGTTGCAAAGTTTTTGCTTTAGGTTTGTCTTTTCGTCTTGGTTTAATGTTCAGTGGATAAGCATTATCAACTTAGTTTTAGTGTCTCAAGCCATTAGTATAGACTTATCATGAGGAATAGAGGAAGTCTATGAGGAATAGACTTATCATGAAGTAATCTTCACAATTCAGAGGACACTGTAATTCATGACGTATGTGGTATCATGTCCATAGTGAGGGGGTAAGATCAAATATGAGTGTGATTTCTGAATTAAGTAAAGATTGTTTTTTTTTTAATATAATTCTTCTTGAAGGGCTGCTTAATTTGTAGGAATCAGGACACTTATTCGAATCAGGATACTTCATCCTATACTATATGTAACATTTTATCTGTGGTCAGTGAACTTAAGCAAGTGACTTGTTTTATTCAAAACATCATCTTACTATTTTTATTTTTGCTTTTAGGTTGTATTTTCTTAGATTAGTTTCAGATTCACAGCAAAATAGGAAGGTACAGAGACTTCCCACACACTCTTTGGCATCATATATGTATAGCCTTCCAAATTACCAGCATCTCCTACCGGAATGGAACATTTGTTTCAGTTGATGAACTTATGTTGACACATTGTAATTACCCAAAGTCCACAATTCACATTATAATTTGCTCTTTGGGACTCTTTGTCTCAAACATACAATAACAAGTATCCATCCTTATAATATCACACAGAATATTTTCACAGCCCTAAAAATTGTTTCACCTATTCATCCTTTCCTCCCTCCAGTCCTCGACAACCACTGTTGTTTTTACTATGTACATAGCTTTGCTTTTTCCAGAATGTCATATAGTTGGAATCATACAGTTTGTGGCCTTTTCTGATTGGTATCTTTTACTTAGTAATATGTATTTAAGCTTCCTCCATGTCTTTTCATGACTTGATAGCTCATTTCTTTTCAGTGGTAAATAATACTTGTGATATTCCATTGTCTTGATGTATCACAGTTTATTTATCCATTCACTTAGTGAAAAACATCTTGGATGCTTCCAAGTTCTGGGAATTATGAATAAAGGTGCTATAAACATCTATGTGCTGTTTTTTGTGTACATATGAGTTTTCAGCTCTGGGTGAATATCAAGGAATGTGATTGCTGTATCTTTGCTAAGAGTATGTTTAGTTTTTAAAGAAACTGCTGAACTGTATTCAAGCATGACTGTATCATTGTGCATTCCCACCAGTGATATGGGAACGAAGATCATGGCATCCGGTCCCATCACTTCATGGCAAATAGATGGGGAAACAGTGGCTGACTTTATTTTTTGGGGCTCCAAAATCACTGCAGATGGTGATTGCAGCTGTGAAATTAAAAGGTGCTTACTCCTTGGAAGGAACGTTATGACCAACCTAGGCAACATATTTAAAAGCAGAGACATTACTTTGTCAACAAAGGTCTGTCTAGTCAAGGCTATGATTTTTCCAGTGGTCATGTATGGATGTGAGAAAGCTGAGTGCTGAAGAATTGATGCTTTTGAACTGTGGTGCTGGAGAAGACTCTTGAGAGTCCCTTGGACTGCAAGGAGATCCAACCAGTCCATCCTAAAGGAGATCAGTCCTGGGTGTTCATTGGAAGGATGGATGTTGAAGCTGAAACTCCAATACTTTGGCCACCTGATGCAAAGAACTGACTCATTTGAAAAGACCCTGATGCTGGTAAAGATTGAAGGCGGGAGGAGAATGGGACGATAGGATGAGATGGATGGATGGTATCACCAACTCAATGGACATGGGTTTGGGTGGACTCCAGGAGTTGGTGATGGACAGGGAGGCCTAGCGTGATGCGGTTCATGGGGTCACAAAGAGTCAGACACGACTGAGCGAATGAACTGAACTGAACTGAACCAGTGATATATAAGAGCTCCTGTCAGTCTTCATCCTCATCAGCATAGAAGGTTGTCAATGTTCTGGATTTTGACCATTCAAATAGGTATGTTGCAGTATCTCAAGGTTGTTGTAATTTTCATTTCCCTGATGACATATGGTGTGTAGCATCTTTTCATATGTTTATTTGCCATTAGTATATCATCTTGAAGAGGTGTCTATTAAAGTCTTTGGCCTATTTTTTAACTGGATTGTTTTCTTTGTTGAGTTTAAGAGTTCTTTGTGTATTTTGAATAATAGTCCTTTATCAGATGTGTCTTTCATAAGTATTTTCTTCTAGTCTATGACTTGTCTTTCTCTTGACATTATCTTTCACAAAAGGAGAAATTTTTAAATTTTAGTGAAGGCAGAATATCAACCCTTTCATGGACCATGTCTTTGATGTTATATCTGAAAAATGTTATTGACATACTAAGGCCATCTAGGTTTTCTCCTGTGTTATCCTCTAGGAGTTTTAAACAATTAGGTCTACAGTCCATTTAGAATTTTTGTGAAGGGTGTAAAGGTATGTGTCTAGATTCATTTTTTTTCCTTTTTTTTTTGTTTTTGTTTTTTGTTTTTTTTGATATAGGTGTCTGGTAGTTCTAGTACCATCTGATCAATTGTTAAAAAGGACTATCTTTCCTCCATTACACTTACTGCCTTGGCTTCCTTGTCAAAGATCATTTGATGTTACTTATGTATGAGTCTTATTTCTGGGCTCTGTATTCTTTTCCACTTAGCTGTTTGTGTCTCCTTTCTCTAATACCACACTGTAGCTTCATAGTAAGCCTTGAAGTCAGGTAGTATCAATCTTTCAACTTTGTTCTGTCCTTCAAACCACTGGAGATTTCATCTGACTCTGAAAGTCAGTACTATATCTAGTCATTGTTCTAGCTATCTGAGATACAAAGCACTTCAATTTTTTCAGGACCGGCTGGGTGGGAACTCATACAGATGAGCTGTGATACAGTTGGAGCCATCTATCTGGAATTTACTACAAGCTACTTTTATTCCATGGTGAATTGTGCTGAGACTCAGAAGTCTTCTGATCTAATGTCAGTCTTAAGGATGTGGCTAGATGCTAGAATGATTTCCCCATTTGTCCATGAACTTAATAGAATGGTATTAATATTTAAGGCTTCCCTGGTGGCTCAGACAGTAAAGAATCTGCCTGCAATAGGAAAGACTCAGGCTCAATCCCTGGGTTGGAAGATCTGGAGAAGGGAATGGCTACCCACTTCAGTATTCTTGCCTAGAGAATTCCATGGATAGAGGCTACAGTCTATGAGGTCACAAAGATTTTATACTGCAGATAAAACTTGGAACTAGGCCAGGGATAATTTAAATAGGCTATACAGTGAAATTTACACTGATGATCTTTCCAAATCAGAGAAAAAGTGAGGCCACAAGTATAACTAAATGTTCTGTACCATAATGACCCATGATGTATCATGAGATGGATCAAAATATTAATCAGGAAACTTTCTAGCAAACAGCCTGACGAGACCCATTCCATAATCATTTTGTTTTGTTGTTCTTTTCAAATATTTTCTTGCATCAAGTCTCTAAGTAAACCATAGCAACTTCAATGGGAATTAAAGCACAGCTCCTTTGTCATCTTTTTATTTAAAAAAACTCTCCACCCCAGGAAGGATCAAATCTTTGTCCTCAGTATGCCAATATCACTTTGTTCATGAGTCTTTTAGTGATTTTCCCCTTATTTAGCGATTAAGTTTCTAAAATTTCCCATGGTAGGGGAATTTGTGTTTGAGGAAGCTGAGACTTAAGAGTAAAAAATGATCAAACTTCCATGATATGATGTAATCTGTGTAGTTCACCAAAATAATGCAATAAATACAGAACACCAATGTAATAGCAATGACAGTCTAATATATTAGTAATGCCTGCAATTTAGGAGACCCCAGTTCAGTTTCTGGGTTGGAAAGATCTGCTGGAGAAGGGAAAGACTACCCACTCCAGTATTCTTGGGCTTCCCTTGTTGCTCAATTGGTAAAGAATCCACCTGCAATGCAGGAGATCTGGGTTCAATCCCTGAGTTGGGAAGATCCCCTGGAGAAGGGAAAGGCTACCCACTCCAGTATTCTGGCCTGGAGAATTCCATGGACTATATAGTTCATCGAGTCACAAAGAGTTGGACACGACTGAGTGACTTTCACTTTCAGTGTCTATTTCAGTGCAAAGTAGAAACTCTTCCCCTAAGCTCTCCTAAGTTTGAACTTGTAATTTTATTTTATTTTGGTGCAGGTAAATGAATATTAACAGTCTTCTTTTCTCTTTCAAATTTTTTCTTCCCAATACTTAATATCCAATTACAGTATTTTCCAAAGTGTATTTCTCAGGGCACTAATACCAACCTCCAATATGCTCCTTGAAAAATGAGTCCCATCATCCAAAAATTATATAAGGATTGCTATATACTATATTCTTCTTCCTGGAGTTTCTGTTTTATTGTGTTAGAGACCATAAGACTTGACAGTGTGTGCATGTATAAACTCCTTTGACTTTTTGTTTTAGCTTGTTGTTGTTCAGTTGCTCAGTTGTGTCCCACTCTTTGCAACCCCATGGACTGCAGCACACCACACTTCCCTGCCATTCACCATCTCCTTGAGCTTGCTCAAACTCATGTGCATTGAGTCAGTGATGACATCCAGCTGTCTCGTCCCGCCATCCCCTTCTCTTCCTGCCTTCAGTCTTTCCCAGCATCACGGTCTTTTCTAATAAATCAGCTCCTTGCATCAGGTAGCCAAACTATTGGAGCTTCAGCTTCAGCATCAGTCCTTCTAATGAATAAGATTGATTTCCTTTAGGTTTGATTGGTTTGATTTCCTTGCAGTCCAAGGGGACTCTCAAGAGCCTTTTCTGACACAACAGTTCAAAAGCAACAATTTAGCATTCAGCCATTTTTACGGTCCAACTCTCACATCCATACCTGCTGCTGCTGCTGCTGCTAAGTCGCTTCAGTTGTGTCTGACTCTGTGCGACCCCATAGACGGCAGCCTACCAGGCTCCGCCCCTGGGATTCTCCAGGCAAGAACACTGGAGTGGGTTGTCATTTCCTTCTCCAATGTATGAAAGTGAAAAGTGAAAGGGAAGTCGCTCAGTCGTGTCCGACTCTTCGCGACCCCATGGACTGCAGCCCACCAGGCTCCTCCGTCCATGGGATTTTCCAGGCAAGAGTACTGGAGTGGGGTGCCATTGCCTTCTCCGCATCCATACCTGACTACTGGAAAAACCATAGCTTTGACTATACAGGCCTTTGTTTTAGCTTAGTATGGCATTAATATGTTTGAAAACTAGTTAATTTGATTTGTATGTGATGCAAGATATCTCTGAAAGTCCTTTGGTAACCACTGGGGAAGTCTGTCTTAATGTACTGGGTTATGAGTAGTAGTATACTAACTTATACTGATAACATCTAGAAGACTATTCAGAATATATAAGGTGATAAGTAAGCACCGCTATTTGAAATATTATTACTGTCTTTTGGTCATTTCTTCCATATTTCTGTCAAACATGTTTTTAAAATCTACTTACATTTGTGATCATCAAATTAGCAACTATCTGCATGGCTTACTCAATTCTTCTTCACATAGGTGCTTAAGAAATGCAGTCAAATGACCCTATCTTTTTCCTTTATAGTTTTCTCTTTCCTTAAGAAAAGAAGAAGAAAACTACACACATACACACCCTCTTTCCTGCTATTTTTCTTTTATATTTTTAACTTCATAACCTCAATTCTCTCCTTCAATAGGAGTAATTGATATTTTTCTAATTCCAGAATCAAAAATTCCCCTGATTTCTCACAAGAGAGATGGGGCATGCATTTGTAAATACTTTTATAGCAAGAAGAAATAATACTCAAGCTGTTTGTACATATCCTTTGTAAATCATGGGATATCTAAGACAAGGGATATATCTTTTCTAACTTTGCTCTTCTACCTACTGGCACATCCTAAACAGTCTCAGAAATATATAAGTTCAATAAATACATAGTTCAGTTCATTCACTCAATCGTGTCTGACTCTTTGCGACCCCATGAACAACAGCATGCCAGGCCTTCCTGTCCAACACCAACTCCCAGAGCCTACCCAAACTCATGTCCATTGAGTCAGTGATGCCATCCAACCATCTCATCCTCTGTCGTCCCCTTCTCCTCCTGCCCTCAATCTTTCCCAGCATCAGAGTCTTTTCCAGTGAGTCAACTCTTCGCATGAGGTGGCCAGAGTACTGGAGTTTCAGCTTTAGCATCATTCCTTCCAGAGAAATCCCAGGGCTGATCTCCTTCAGAATGGACTGGTTGGATCTCCTTGCAGTCCAAGGGACTCTCAACAGTCTTCATCAATACCACAGTTCAAAAGCGTCAATTCTTCGGCGCTCAGCTTCCTTTATAGTCCAACTCTCACATCCATACATGAACAAGTAGTAAATTTGATTTAGTTTAGGAGAAACAAAGTTTCAAGCCAGAGGAGAATGAGAAATCTCAAGGTGATGTGGCAGAAACCAGAGGAACTAGACAGGGGCGTTCCCTGAATCCTTCACCTCCTATTGTCCATCTCTATATCACTGTCTTATTTCTTAAATGGACCACTGGTCTAATAGTAGCTACTCAAGAAATATGTGACAATTTGCTGAAAAAATTATGTCAAATTTCCTATAAGATTATGATAGAAGGAGCAATGTGGACAGGAAGGCCAAATATGCTGAGAACTGGGGGAGTTCTCTAGCATTCCTCCTATAGTTTGATTAGCTTTTTTCCTTTTTTTCTGCTTTGACTTCCAAATCAAAATGAGTCTCTTGCAGGAGAAGACAATATGGAAAAATCCTTTCAAAAACAACATGTCATCTAAAGGTTAATATTAAGCTCCTAAATGTTAGTGGGTGACTTCTATCAATAAGTGAAGTAATATTAGTGGGATTGATTGAATTACTGTAATTTTCAAGATTCAATGTGAACTCAGTTTGACTTTTCCAGACTGGGAGCAATCAATTTTATACAAATCCTCTGCAATCAGTGGATATAACCTCCATCCTCACTTTTCCCCAGCTGGCTTGTTCAGTGGCCATTTTTGTAGATTCTGGGCCAGTCTCACTCAGAACAAGAGAGAAATACAGCTAGTTTTGAGGCAGCCAGAGCAACAGGTGAGCTGATATTTGAACCAACAGAAAGTCCTGCATCAGTTAATTCTTTTTGCTTTTGTCCTGCTTTCCCCAAAGTAGAAAATCTCTGTTAATAGCTTTTAGCTTAGTTTCTAGTCCGAGCTACCTATCTGACCTCTTGATACTGTGTTTATCAGTCTCTGACCTGTCCATCTGGCTTTCTTTCCTGCCTTGCCTTTACCTGAATGCTTATGTGTGTCCTTCATCAGACTGGCTAGCTTACCATTGCCCTTCAGTACGACACTGACTTATAGTGGCACACTTCTCTAGACCCTTTCTTGGTTTTGGCTCTTTAACCCATCTTTACTGCCTATAGATCTGGTGCCAAAGTAGAAAAACAAATCAGATGCATAATCTTGATTGAAAACTAAAACAATACTATTGACATATGCTAAGATGCAAGGGAAATAAACATTTCTGGGTTAGGTATTTTATTTTTTCACTAATTAGGAACAAGCTCATTTAGAAAGATAATTGTCTTTCTGTCTTGGGATTCTATTATAATGGATGACTGCCTAAGTGCTAATATAAGAGAAATAGACCCCGAGGGGTAGGGGTTGTGAAAATGGATATTAGCTGATCCTGAGTCAGCAGTAAAGCCTATTATTTTTAAAGGAAATGTAATATTAAGAACTCCAGAAACTTTATTACAATCTGGAATTATGAAGTAATCTTTCCATTAAATACTGAATGTTTGTGGTCTTATTAGAGTAGAGTGAACAGTTCTGGACTATTTTACTAGAAAAGTTGGGTGGTGGGAATTAAATGGGTAAATAAACTTTCCCTAAAAAAAAGAAGAACAAAAAGAAGGTAAAAATTAAAGAACATTTTCAGAATGAAGAAAATAGTTCTCAAGACCAATGACTGAATCAATAGTTTACTCTAAAATATATATGGTACTTATGAAGTGCTGGGTACATTATCAAAAGTAGCATTAAATAAGCATTAAATAAACAGCTAATCTGGCTGTCAGGAATGTTGTGACTTAGCAAACTGTTGAATAAACTTGAAAGGAGAGAAAGCACTCTTGGACTGAGGATGGTTGATCAGGTCTTCATTTTCCCACTGAGGACAAATAATACCAAGGAAACCCCTATAGGGGTTTTATATTTAGATGAGAAGGAAGATAACTGAGACCTATATCTGAATTCTAACATGTTAGAATGGTAGAATAGGATATTGAGGTCTTTCTTTTATGGAGGTCAAGTTAAGCATAATCTATTCATGTGAGGTTTTGATATGACCTTGTCTGGGAAAAGTGGACAGTATGAGAAGTTTGATGTATTCTTGCAACCCTGTAGCCCTTTGCTTCTATTTATTGGGCATAGAGTCAAACTACATTTGTTGTGTCTAAGGTATGGGTGATTCTGTGCGACAGAAACATTTTATCTTAAAACAAATTAGTTAGTTGAAGCCCTTGATCCACAGTAATTTATTTTGGATTGAGACATGGAAAGTGCATAAAGACAAGTTCTTTTTTCAGGAATAGTGCACCTGTGTGTTGCTTTAGGCATGGCATTTAATCCTTTTTGCATATTAATTTCTTTCAGCTTTAAAATCTGAGGGTCATCTATAAGATCTTTTCCAATTCTGTGATTATGAATTTTTCAATCACTTGTATGTTGGTGTCTGGAGACAAAAGATAATATTTGTCATGGTATTTATTATTTTTTCCTCTCCAGTATGAGGCATTAACAAAATCAAATACTATAATATCTCCATATAAAACTTTCTATTTTTAATTTTCTTTAAAATAATTAAATGATTTGGGGTGTTATAGTACAGCTGAATAGAAAATGAGATGAAATTACAAATTTTTGCCTCAATTTTTAATTATCTCTCTCTTTTGTTTCTATGCACAGGATTTTTTTTGCTAGCACATTATAAAACTTTTTAGACATGATTAATTTTGCAAAAGAGAGATGAAGTTATATTAACTATTCTTCATTATATAAGTGAATTTCTATGTCCATTATTGGTTTTTAATCTCTTAGAAAATGAGAGAGATTTCTGATCTGGCAGATTGTAACAATTCTGTCAGCCCACTTGCCTCATACGAACCAGTTTGCCATAAGTCATTTTCAGTTAATTGCTAATTTACCTCTAAATTATTTAGTAGTTTTGATTTTAATTCTGCAACACCTAGAGGCAATGATCTGTACTTGAAACTAACAGCATGTAAAAATTTTGGTTTTAATAACCATCATTTGCTCTTAGAATTTAAGTAATGACAATGTTATATAAATTTTCTGTAAGAGGGAAAATGTTTAAGAAGTACTCAAGAAATGTGAGTACAGAATTTGCTGAATGCAAATTAATTATAGAAGAAATTTGTTTGGGCATTATAATCCCTACCTTTTCTACAAATTAGTGAAAAAATAATATTTTTAAAAAGGAAGATTAAAAACCTAGGAGAGTTATTACATAATTATAAAACATGGGACATGCATAATTTAAGTGAAAGGAAATACTATAATCAATTGCCTCATAGTAGGTTTAATATAAATTTTTAAGAATGACCACTATATAGATAGATATTAGCTTCCAGATAAAATTATAGGATCTAAATTAAGAACATCATGTGTGCATAATTATTATAAGAGCTAATAATTACTGTGTGTGCTTATGTGCCAGGCTCTGTTCTTATTACTCTATAAATAAACTCATTTAAGCCTCACACAAACTTATGAAGTAAGTAGTATTATTTATTTAATAGACGTGGCAACGGAGGCATTTAGTGCCATTCACCAGAGCTCACAATCTTGCCTATAATCAACTTTTTTATGCAGCTATGCAGTATACAAATATGTACTCATTAGGAAAATAACATAAATATTAATGATCTATAAATATTCTGTGCATTGAAATATTTAATATAAGGTAAAAATAGTACATTGCTGGAAGAAAAATCAGTAATCATAACAATGCTATGTCTATAAGCAGGCACTGCAAAATTGGAGATCTCTGGTCCATCCTCTAAAATGTTTACTTTTATCTTTTATTGCGCTTGAGTATTTTAATTCACAGTTTGATTTTGAAGGTCAAATAAGATTATGGACATGGGATCATCTCACCTCTCTACCACCATGCATCACGCTGCCATACACACATAAAGCAATTTTTAAAATGCTGTATTTTTGCATGTCCCTAAAGGCGATGGCACCCTACTCCAGTACTCTTGCCTGGAAAATCCCATGGGCGGAGGAGCCTGGTGGGCTGCAGTCCATGGGGTCGCTAGGAGTCAGACACGACTGAGCGACTTCACTTACACTTTTCACTTTCCTGCATTGGAGAAGGAAATGGCAACCCACTCCAGTGTTCTTACCTGGAGAATCCCAGGGACTGGGGAGCTTGGTGGGCTGCCGTCTATGGGGTTGCACAGAGTCAGACACGACTGAAGTGACTTAGCAGCAGCAGCAGCAGCAACATATTCTTAATGTTACAAGTGCATTATTTTCTGTATTTGCAAATATTCCTCTCATACAGAGTTTATATTAATTTATTGATTCTCCAGATAAGTATTTACTGAGCTACTATCATTGTCAGATGCTGTTAGGTAAATTAGAGTAAAATGATGGACAAAATCCAGAGACCATCCTTAGGAGGACTTTGGTGAAGTAACTAGGTAATTATTGTGTGATACCATCAATTCAATGTTGGGTAGCATATATTGGGAAGAAAAGGGTGTCAAAAGTTTTGTAAGCAGGAAAATGAGATGCATTTTAGGAAGACTACTCCTTCCACAATATAAGGAATGAATTGCGTTGGAGGCAATGATGGAGAAACAGAAGCCAAGAGGGATTGGGAGGGGGACTATTTTAGTAAATCAGGAGACAAGTGTTGGTGGCTAAGACAAGAACAGTAGAAGAGAGAATATACAAAACCTTTAGAATTTTTGAGATCTAATCAGCAGAATTTGGAAAGTACTTGATATCATGGAAAAAATAATAGTTTCCTGTTTTATGGGATGGGTAAGTGGCTCAGATGGTTAAGAATCCATCTGCAATGCAGGAGACTCAGGTTCAATTCATGGGTCAGGAAGATGCCCTGGAGAAGGGAATGGCTGTCTACTCCAGTATTCTTGCCTCGGAGATCTCATGGACATAAGATCCTGGCAGGCTACAGTCCATGGGATCGCAAAGGGTTAGACACAGCTAAGCAACTGACCCTTTAACTTTTCATGGGATGGGCAAATGGTTGAGTGATGGAGGATCAAGATCTTCCAGGACAGTTTTTGCAAGTTGAATTCGAGGTCATTATGGAACATCCAAGCATACACATTTATAGCATATACTGGTTCTCATGAAACCATGAAAGAATAAGTGTCAGAGTGAAAAGAAACAATGACTGCTGATATTAAATGTATTTGTATTACATGTATGCAACCACAAATAACCATATAAAATACCTAATTAAAAAGATAATTAGAAAAGGGCTTCCTGTAATAAACATACAGTATCCTGTAAGAGCATCAGACGTCCCTTAATTTTATTATGTAGATGTTATGATATTCACAAATTAACTAATAATAGAAATTTCTTGATTTATTTTGAATAATTCTATGTTTCTCAAAGGCATTCTTAGCAAAGCAACATTATTACTTTATTAAATACAAATTTTGCCTACTTGAGCTTAACAAACAACTCTAATGGTATGAAAGAATTTAATTTCAGAGCTGAATGATAATTTGTTAGGCACTGTTAATTCACATAATTCAAAGTTAATTATGTTTGCAACATTAGGAGTGTGGTGATTTTGTTCCATTGAGCTGTAGCTTTTATAAAATTTTATATTCTGATTAAGCAAACCCAATTAACAAGAATATATCATAAATTGTAATATTTGCAGGAGATATTTTGTGTGTACACATGTATGTCTAATCAAATAATATTTTAGTCTAATTCAGTCACACTTTGGACTCTACTTCATGAAGACTCATGTTTTGTTTTCCAAGACTCATTCATTCTTCTCTGGTTATTACTGAAGCTAAAATTCTTAAGCACCATTTGTTGTTCTTGTTTTTCTTCTTCATTATATAAAAGTGTTTTACCTTTTCCCTTGAAATTCTATTGGAGCTGCAAAAACAGTGTAATAAATTATACTTTAATGAACATTAAAATTATCTTTCCCAAATATGAATTTATGGTTCATTCTCCCATAATATTGTCTCTCCTAGTGAAGTTTTAAACAATAATGGTGAGTATTACTTTTAGTATGCTATGAATAGAGACGTCACAGAAACCATTTCAGCTTCAGAAAACATGGAGGAAAGCATATCATATCTATTACATTTTCAAAGATGATCTTATGACAAGGGTTTCAGATTTGTTTACATATCACTGTATCTTAAGTGATCAAAGCCACCTTAACATGTGTTAAGTGTGGAAAGCAAGCAAAACAAAAGGACACATCCTAGAGAGTCAGTTTATCATAGCTACAAAATTTTGCATATTGTTATCTTGAACCTTTAGTAGAATTCAGAGAATGAGTTAGAAATTTCAAGTTAATTTTTCAGTCTCTTTGTTTATCTCCAGTATCATTTATCTCTATGAACTGAGTTATCAGTTTTCAATTATCAGTTTTCAAAGCAGTTAGATCCTTTCATTTATTTCTTTCTAATCATTATACCTTTTCTAGATGTCTACCTGTCCCATTTCAAAACTTCCATAGTAGTAACTTTCTAAAAGAGTACTTTTAGCTGAATAATGAAAGTGGTCATTAAGTAGCCTTGTCAACAGAATAGAATAAAATGTATAGATTTATATACCTTAAAAAACTATAATTTTCTGGTGGAGTCTTTAGGGTTTTCTATGTAGAGGATCATGTCATCTGCAAACAGTGAGAGTTTTACTTCTTCTTTTCCAGTTTGGATTCCTTTTATTTCTTTTTCTGCTCTGATTGCTGTGGCCAAAACTTCTAGAGCTATGTTGAATAGTAGTGGTGAAAGTGGGCGCCCTTGTCTTGTTCCTGACTTTAGGGGAAATGCTTTCAATTTTTCACCATTGAGGATAATGTTTGCTGTGGGTTTGTCATATATAGCTTTTATTGTGTTGAGGTATGTTCCTTCTATTCCTGCTTTCTGGAGAGTTTTTATCATAAATGGTTGTTGAATTTTGTCAAAGGCCTTCTCTGCATCTATAGAGATAATCATATGGCTTTTATTTTTCAATTTGTTAATGTGGTGAATTACATTGATTGATTTGCGGATATTGAAGAATCCTTGCATCCCTGGGATAAAGCCCACTTGGTTATGGTGTATGATCTTTTTAATGTGTTGTTGGATTCTGATTGCTAGAATTTTGTTGAGGATTTTTGCATCTATGTTCATCAGTGATATTGGCCTGTAGTTTTCCTTTTTTTGTGACATCTTTGTCAGGTTTTGGTATTAGGGTGATGGTGGCCTCATAGAATGAGTTTGGAAGTTTACCTTCCTCTGCAATTTTCTGGAAGAGTTTGAGGAGGATAGGTGTTAGCTCTTCTTGAAATTTTTGGTAGAATTCAGCTGTGAATCCATCTGGACCTGGGCTTTTGTTTGCTGGAAGATTTCTGATTACAGTTTCAATTTCTGTGCTTGTGATGGGTCTGTTAAGATTTTCTATTTCTTCCTGGTTCAGTTTTGGAAAGTTGTACTTTTCTAAGAATTTGTCCATTTCTTCCATGTTGTCCATTTTATTGGCATCTAATTGCTGATAGTAGTCTCTTATGGTCCTTTGTATTTCTGTGTTGTCTGTTGTGATCTCTCCATTTTCACTTTTAATTTTATTGATTTGATTTTTCTCTCTTTGTTTCTTGATGAGTCTAGCTAATGAAAACCCTAAAGACTCCACCAGAAAATTACTAGAGCTAATCAATGAATATAGTAAAGTTGCAGGATATAAAATCAACACACAGAAATCCCTTGCATTCCTATACACGAATAATGAGAAAGTAGAAAAAGAAATTAAGGAAACAATTCCATTCACCATTGCAACGAAAAGAATAAAATACTTAGGAATATATCTATCTAAAGAAACTAAAGACCTATATATAGAAAACTATAAAACACTGATGAAAGAAATCAAAGAGGACACTAATAGATGGAGAAATATATCATGTTCTTGGATCAGAAGAATCAATATGGTGAAAATGAATATACTACCCAAAGCAATCTACAGATTCAGTGCAATCCCTATCAAGCTACCAGCAGTATTTTTCACAGAACTAGAACAAATAATTTCAAGATTTGTATGGAAATACAAAAAACCTCGAATAGCCAAAGCAATCTTGAGAAAGAAGAATGGAACTGGAGGAATCAACTTGCCTGACTTCAGGCTCTACTACAAAGCCACAGTCATCAAGACAGTATGGTACTGGCACAAAGACAGAAATATAGATCAATGGAACAAAATAGAAAGCCCAGAGATAAATCCACACACATATGGACACCTTATCTTTGACAAAGGAGGCAAGAATATACAATGGAGTAAAGATAATCTCTTTAACAAGTGGTGCTGGGAAAACTGGTCAGCCACTTGTAAAAGAAGGACACTAGATCACTTTCTAACACCTATTTCTATTTTTTATACACAAAAATAAACTCAAAATGGATTAAAGATCTAAATGTAAGACCAGAAACTATAAAACTCCTAGAGGAGAACACAGGCAAAATACTCTCTGACATAAATCACAGCAGGATCCTCTATGATCCACCTCCCAGAATTCTGGAAATAAAAGCAAAAATAAACAAATGGGATCTAATTAAAATTAAAAGCTTCTGCACTACAAAGGAAAATATAAGCAAGGTGAAAAGACAGCCATCAGAATGGGAGAAAATAATAGCAAATGAAGCAACTGACAAACAACTAATCTCAAAAATATACAAGCAACTTATGCAGCTCAAGTCCAGAAAAATAAATGACCCAATCAAAAAATGGGCCAAAGAACTAAATAGACATTTCTCCAAAGAAGACATACAGATGGCTAACAAACACATGAAAAGATGCTTAACATCATTCATTATCAGAGAAATGCAAATCAAGACCACAATGAGGTACCACTTCACACCAGTCAGATGGCTGTGATCCAAAAGTCTACAAGCAATAAATGCTGGAGAGGGTGTGGAGAAAAGGGAACCCTCCTACACTGTTGGTGGGAATGCAAACTAGTACAGCCACTATAGATAACACTGTGGAGATTCCTTAAAAAACTGGAAATAGAACTGCCTTATGACCCAGCAATCCCACTGCTGGGCATACACACTGACGAAACCAGAATTGAAAGAGACACATGTACCCCAATATTCATCTCAGCACTGTTTATAACAGCCAGGACATGGAAACAATCTAGATGTCCATCAGCAGATGAATGGATAAGAAAGCTGTGGTACATATACACAATAGAGTATTACTCAGCTATTAAATAGAATACATTTGAATCAGTTCTAATGAGATAGATGAAACTGGAGCCGATTATACAGAGTGAAGTAAGCCAGAAAGAAAAATACCAATACAGTATACTAAGACATATATATGGAATTTAGAAAGATGGTAATGATGACCCTGTATGTGAGACAGAAAAAGAGACACAGATGTGTAGAGCAGACTTTTGGACTCTGAGGGAGAGGGAGAGGGTGGGATGATTTGGGAGAATGGCATTGAAACATGTATACTATCATGTAAGAAAAGAATTGCCAGTCTATGTTCGATGCAGGATACAGCATGCTTGGGGCTGGTGCACAGGGATGATCCAGAGAGATGTTATGGGGTGGGGGGGGGGGCGGTTCGTGTTTGGGAACTCATGTACATCCGTGGTGGATTCATGTCAATGTATGGCAAAACCAATACAGGATTGTAAAGTAAAATAAAGTAAAAAAAAAAAATAAAAAAAATAAAAAAACTATAAACTGACTATATTTAAAAATCAATGTTTATTAAAATTTGTTAAATTTCTTTGATTTCCTAATGCTCATTTTTTTTTCTGTCTTAAGACAGAAACCAAACTTGTTTCATAAATACTAATATCTTATGGTGAAATTCTTATATTTTGGTTTATTAAGACTTTTCTGCTTTTAATCAAATCTTCTGGTTAATTACATTATAGATTTTAATATGCCTCCTTTTCCATCAGTTAGCTTTGAAGGTTGAAGAGGGATGGTTTAAGTAAACCTCTGAAGATTGGAAAATCTCTACATAAGAACACGTTCATTTGTGTTTCTTAGATTTTGTAGAGCCACTGACTGTGAATGGTGGCCAGGCACCTTTTGACTTTGACAATGCTTATTTCTTTCACCTTGGTTGTATCAGTCATGAACCATTGTGTTTCAGTGCTATATAGAGCATCCAAAGACACAGGTGTATGTGTAACAAAGCTAAGTTCATGGACCTCTTTTTTTCAATGATGAGTCTTAAATTTTATTGCAGTATGCATGCTAGGAGGGCCTAGCATGCATTCGTTTCTTACTGAATGATTAAATTTCTCCAGTTCAAGCTCAAATGTTACTGCACATAAAATACCAGAACTCTCCTACTTGGGGTACTCCGCAATTGAAGTTGTCCTTTTGAATTGAAGTGAAGGTTCTGGAAGTATTTAAAATTTAAATCCAAAAGTGGCTGCTGGCCAGAAAGGAGGATGAAGCAATAAAGTATATAAAAAACTCAAATATAAGCTAGTAAGAGAAAATTACTTTGGGTAAAAATGACTATCACTTGAATTATAGGATAAAAGAGGTAGAATGAACCTTATAATTTAATTCAATTTGCACTTTTACAGATGAGGAAACTGAAGCCCTGAGAGGTGATAGGGCATGAGTAAGGATTTTATATTACTTCTGGAGTCTATACAGAAATGGAATTCTTGAAAATGAGACTGTCACTTTGCCTCTCTATTCCCAGGACCCTCAGTCTAGGAACTGTCAAACAAGTATTTTTTTTTTTAATTAATTTATTTTTTTTTAAGTTTTTTATTTTTTAAGTTTTAATATCTTTAATTCTTACATGCGTTCCCAAACATGAACCCCCCTCCCACCTCCCTCCCCATAACATCTCTCTGGGTCATCCCCATGCACCAGCCCCAAGCATGCTGCATCCTGCGTCAGACATAGACTGGCGATTCAATTCTTATTTCTCATTTTTGAAATATGTCTGACTTCATTTTTATTTTGTAAAATATTACTGATGAATCTTTGGAATAACTGTATGAAGCAGAAAGCAGTAGAAGTCAATACTGCCTTGCCTCCTTTTTCCTTGCCTAAAACACTGGACATCTTTTTGGATGTTAGTTCTAGAAGGTTTGTATCTCTTCATAGAACCGTTCAACTTCCACTTCTTCAGCATTGCTGGTCGGGGCATAAACTTGGATTACTATAATATTGAATGGTTTGTCATGGAAACAAACAGAGATCATTCTGTTATTTTTCAGATTGCATCCAAGTACTGCATTTCCGACACTTTTTTGACTATGATGGCTACTCGATTTCTTCTAAGGGATTCTTGCCCACAGTAGTAGATGTAATGGTCATCTGAGTTAAATTCACCCATTCCAGTCCATTTTAGTTTGCTGATTCCTAAAATGTTGATGTTCTTGCTTGCCATCTCCTATTTGACCACTTCCAATTTGCCTTGATTCATGGACCTAACATTCCAGGTTCTTATGCAATATTGGTCTTTACAGCATCAGACTTTACTTCCATCACCAGTCACATCTACAAGTGGGTGTTGTTTTTACTTTGGCTCCATCTCTTCATTCCTTTTGGAGTTATTTCTCCACTGATCTCCAATAGCATATTGGGCACCTACCAACCTGGGGAGTTCATCTTTCAGTGTCCTATCTTTTTGCCTTTTCATACTGTTTATGGGGTTCTCAAGGCAAGAATTTTGAAGTGGTTTGTCATTCCCTTCTCCAGGGGACCACGTTTTTTCAGAACTCTCCACCATGACTGTTCCTTCTTGGGTGGTCTTACATGGCATGACTCATAGTTTCATTGAGTTAGACAAGGCTGTGGTCCGTGTGATAAGACTGGTTAGTTTTCTGTGATTGTGGTTTTCAGTCTGTCTGCCTTCTGATGGAGAAGGATAAGAGGCTTATGGAAGCTTCCTGATGGGAGAGACTGACTTTAGGGGAAACTGGCTCTTGTTCTGATGTGTGGGGCCATGCTCAGTAAATCTTTAATCCAATTTTCTGCTGATGGGTGGGGCTGTATTCACTCTCTGTTATTTAATATCTAATTACAATATTAATTGAAGGCTGGAGGAGAAGGGGACAACAGAGGATGAGATGGTTGGATTTCATCACCAACTCAATTGAGATGAGTTTGAGTAAACTCTGGGAGTTGTTGATGGACAAGGAGGCCTTCCATGCTGCAGTCTGTGGGGTTGCAAAGAATCAGACATGACTGAGCGACTGGACTGAACTGAAAATACTGATTTATAGATAGTTACTGCCCCAGTAAGACCGTAGGAGGGGCAAAATCAAATTTAGAATCAAACCTCATAACCTACAAAAACACTGGAAGGGCTCAAACAAAACCTTGTGCACACCAGGACCCAGGAGAAAGGAGCAGTGACCACAGAAGAGACTGACTCAGATGTGCCTGTGACTGTCCAGGAGTCTCCAGTGGAGGAAAAGGTCGGGTGTGGCCTGCTGCAGGGTCAGAGTCACTGAATGCAACAGTGACTTGAAGGGGACCTTTTGAAGGAGGTCCCTAATATCTTCATTTCCTCCACTATAGTTTGGTCTCAGGTCAAACAACAGGGAGGGAACACAGCCCCACCCATCAACAGAAAATTGGATTAAAGATTTACTGAGCATGGCCCAGCCTATCATAACAAGACCCAGTTTCCCCCACAGTCAGTTTCTCCCAAGAGGAAGCTTCCATAAGCCCCTTATCCTTACCCATCAGAGGGCAAACAGAATGAAAACCACAATCACAGAAAACTAATCAAACTGATCACATGGACCACAGCCTCGTCTAACTCAATGAAACTTTGAATGATGCCCTGAAGGGCCACCCAAGACAGATGGGTCACAGCAAACCACTTCAGTAGTCTTGCCTTGAGAACCCCATGAATCGTATGAAAAGGCAAAAAGATAGGACACTGAAAGATGAACTCCCCAGGTTGGTAGGTGCCCAATATGCTACTGGAGAAGAGTGGAGAAATAACTCCAGAAAGAATCAAGAGATGGAGCCAAAGTGAAAACAACACCCACTTGTGGATGTGAATGGTGATGGAAGTAAAGTCCCATGCTATAAGAAAAATATTGCATGGGAACCTGGAATATTAGGTTCATGCAAGGTCCAAACACTTTTAGAATATGATGAAGAAAATGCCTATATAAAAGTACAAAAGGGCCTGAAACTATCAGTTTAGTTCAGTCTCACAGTCATGTCTGACTGTTTGCGACCCCATGGACTACGGCACGCCAGGCATCCCTGTCCATCACCAACTCCCAGAGCTTGCTCAAACTCAAGTCCGTAGAGTTAGTGATGTCATCCAACCATCTCATTCTCTGTCTTCCCTTTCTCCTCCTGCCTTCAATCTTTCCCAGCATCAGGGTCTTTTCAAGTGAGTCAGTTCTTCACATTAGGTGGTCAGAGTATTGGAGTTTCAGCTTCAGCATCAGTCCTTCCAATGACTATTCAGGACTGATTTCCTTTAGGGTTGAATGGTTGGATCTCCTTGCAGTCCGAGGGACTCTCAAGAGTCTTCTCCAATACCACACTTCTAAAGCATCAGTTCTTTGGCTCTAACCCTTCTTTATGGTCCAACTCTCATATCCATACATGACTACTGGAAAAACCATAGCTTTGACTAGATGGACCTTTGTCAGCAATGTCTCTGGTGTTTAATATGCTGTCTAGGTTGGTCATAGCTTTTCTTGCAAGTAGCAACCATCTTTTAATTTCATAGCTGGAGTCACCATCGGCTGTGATATTGGAACCCCCAAAAATAAAGTCTGTCACTCTTTCATTGTTTCCCACTCATTTGCCATGACATGATGGGGCCAGATGCCATGTTCTTAGATTTTTAAATGTTGAGTTTTAAGCCAGCTTTTTCACTCTCCTCTTTCACTTTCTTCAAGAGACTCTTTAGTTCCTCTTCATTTTCTGCTGTAAAGGTGGTCTCGTTGTTTCCCCTACTTCAATTTTAGTCTGAATTTTGCAATAAGGGGTATCTCTTCACGGCTGCTCCAGCAAAGCACAGCCGCTGTTCCTTACCTTGGACGAGGAGGTATCTCCTTACTGCCACCATTCAATGTGGGACTGACTTTCAATGTGGGATAGCTCCTGTAGGCCCTCCTGTGCCTGTGCAGCCACCACTCCTCGGGTTGCTCCTCCCGGCCGCTGGCCCTGGCCTCGGGCCTGGGTGGCTCCTCCCAGCTACCGACCCTTGAGCTGCCTCCTCAAGGTCACTGCCCCTGGCCTTGGGCACGAGGTGGCTTCTGGCTGCCCCTGATCTCGGACGTGCGGTGTACCCTCCCGGCTGCTGCCACTGACCTCGGACGAAGGGTAGCTCCTCTCGGCCGCCACCCCTGACCCAGATGCAGGGCAGCTCCTCTCGGCTGTCCCTGTGCCTTCGCAGCCTGACACTCTAGGCCACTGCCCCTCACCTCGGACGCGGGGTAGCTCCTTTCGCCTGCGCTTAGTGAGCTGGCCCACAGCTGCCTGCGCTTAGTGACATCAGAGGGCAGACACACTAAAACCATACTCACAGAAATCTAGTCAATCTAATCACACTAGGACCACTGCCTTGTCTAACTCAATGAAACCAAGCCATGCCTGCGGGGCAACCCAAGATGGGCGGGTCATGGTGGAGAGGCCTGACAGAATGTGGGCCACTGGAGAAGGGAATGGCAAGCCACTTCAGTATTCTTCAGTATCCACCCCATGAACAGTAGGAAAAGGCAAAATGATAGGATACCAAAAGAGGAACTCCCCAGGTCATTAGGTGCCCAAAATGCTACTGGAGATCAGTGGAGAAATAACTCCAGAAAGAATGAAGGGAGGGAGCCAAAGCAAAAACAATACTCAGTGGTGGATGTGACTGGTGATAGAAGCAAGATCCGACGCTGTAAAGAGCAATATTGCATAGGAACCTGGAATGTCAGGTCCATGAATCAAGGCAAATTGGAAGTGGTCAAACAAGAAATGGCAAAGGTAAACGTCGACATTCTAGGAATCAGCGAACTAAAATGGACTGAAATGGGTGAATTTAACTCAGATGACCATTACATCTACTACTGTGTCTGGAATCCCTCAGAAGAAATGGAGTAGCCATCATGGTCAACTAAAGAGTCCGAAATGCAGTACTTGGATGCAGTCTCAAAAACGACAGAATGATCTCTGTTCATCTCCAAGGCAAACCATTCAATATCACAGTAATCCAAGTCTATGCCCCAACCAGTAACTCTGAAGAAGCTGAAGTTGAATGGTTCTATGAAGACCTATAAGACCTTTTAGAACTAACACCCAAAAAAGATGTCCTTTTCATTCTAGGGGACTGGAATGCAAAAGAAGGAAGTCAAGAAACACTTGGAGTAACAGACAAATTTGGCCTTGGAATGCAGAATGAAGCAGGGCAAAGACTAATAGAGTTTTGCCAAGAAAATGCACTGGTCATAGCAAACACCCTCTTCCAACAACACAAGAGAAGACTCTACAGTTGGACATCACCAGATGGTCAACACCGAAATCAGATTGATTATATTCTTTGCAGCCAAAGATGGAGAAGCTCTATACAGTCAACAAAAACAAGACCAGGAGCTGACTGTGGCTCAGATCATGAACTCGTTATTGCCAAATTCAGACTCAAATTGAAGAAAGTACGGAAAACTGCTAGACCATTCAGGTATGACCTAAATCAAATCCCTTATGATTGTACAGTGGAAGTGAGAAATAGATTTAAGGGTCTAGATCTGATAGATAGAGTGCCTGATGAACTATGGAATGAGGTTCGTGACATTGTACAGGAGACAGCGATCAAGACCATCCCCATGGAAAAGAAATGCAAAAAAGCAAAATGGCTGTCTGAGGAGGCCTTACAAATAGCTGTGAAAAGAAGAGAGGCAAAAAGCCAAGGAGAAAAGGAAAGATATAAGCATCTGAATGCAGAGTTCCAAAGAATAGCAAGAAGAGATAAGAAAGCCTTCTTCAGTGATCAGTGCAAAGAAATAGAGGAAAGGAACAGAATGGGAAAGACTAGAGATCTCTTCAAGAAAATTAGAGATACCAAGGGAACATTTCATGCAAAGATGAGCTCGATAAAGGACAGAAATGGTATGGACCTAACAGAAGCAGAAGATATTAGGAAGAGGTGGCAAGAATACACGGAAGAACTGTACAAAAAAGATCTTCATGACCCGTATAATCATGATGATATGGTCACTAATCTAGAGCCAGACATCTTGGAATGTGAAGTCAAGTGGGCCTTAAAAAGCATCACTATGAACAAAGCTAGTGGAGGTGATGGAATTCCAGTAGAACTATTTCAAATCCTGAAAGATGATGCTGTGAAAGTGCTGCACTCAATATGCCAGCAAATTTGGAAAACTCAGCAGTGGCCACAAGACTGGAAAATGTCCGTTTTCATTCCAACTCCAAAGAAAGGCAATGCCAAAGAATGCTCAAACTATCGCACAATTGCACTCATCTCACACACGAGTAAAGTAATGCTCAAAATTCTCCAAGCCAGACTTTAGCAATACGTGAACCATGAACTCCCTGATGTTCAAGCTGGTTTTAGAAAAGGCAGAGAAACTAGAGATCAAATTGCCGACATCTGCTGGATCATGGAAAAGGCAAGGGAGTTCCAGAAAAACATCTATTTCTGCTTTATTGACTATGCCAAAGCCTTTGACTGTGTGGATCACAATAAACTGTGGAAAATTCTGAGAGAGATGAGAATACCAGACCACCTAACCTGCCTCTTGAGAAATCTGTATGCAGATCAGGAAGCAGCAGTTAGCGCTGGACATGGAACAACAGACTGGTTCCAAATAGGAAAAGGAGTACGTCAAGGCTGTATATTGTCATCCTGCTTATTTAACATCTGTGCAGAGTACATTATGAGAAACGCTGGACTGGAAGAAACACAGCTGGAATCAAGATTGCTGGGAGAAATATCAATAACCTCAGATATGCAGATGACACCACCCTTATGGCATAAAGTGAAGAGGAGCTAAAATCCTCTTGATGAAAGTGAAAGAGGAGAGTGAAAAAGTTGGCTTAAAGCTTAACATTCAGAAAATGAAGATCATGGCATCTGGTCCCATCACTTCATGGGAAATAGATGGGGAAACAGTAGAGACAGTGTCAGACTTTATTTTTTGGGGTTCTTAAATCACTGCAGATGGTGACTGCAGCCATGAAATTAAAAGACGCTTACTCCTTGGAAGAAAAGTTATGACCAACCTAGATAGTATATTCAAAAGCAGAGACATTACTTTGCTGACTAAGGTCCGTCTAGTCAAGGCTATGGTTTTTCCTTTGGTCATGTATGGATGTGAGTGTTGGACTGTGAAGCAGGCTGAGCGCCGAAGAATTGATGCTTTTGAACTGTGGTGTTGGAGAAGACTCTTGAGGGTTCCTTGGACTACAAGGACATCCAACCAGTCCATTCTGAAGGAAATCAGCCCTGGGATTTCTTTGGAAGGAATGATGCTAAAGCTGAAGCTCCAGTACTTGGCCACCTCATGCGAAGAGTTGACTCATTGAAAAAGACTCTGATGCTGGGAGAGATTGGGGGCAGGAGGCGAAGGGGACGACTGAGGATGAGATGGCTGGATGGCATCACAGACTCGATGGACGTGAGTCTGAGTGAACTCCAGGAGATGGTGATGGACAGGGAGGCCTGGCGTGCTGTGATTCATGGGGTCGCAAGGAGTCAGACACGACTGAGCGACTGAACTGAACTTGCAATAAGGAGTTACTGATCTGAGCCACAGTCAGCTCCTGGTCTTATTTTTGCTAACTGTATAGAGCTTCTTCTTCTTTGGCTGCAAAGAATAAAATCATTGTGATTTCAGTTTTGACCATCTGTGGAATCTTCTACACTTCCACACTGACCATGTATAGCGTCTTCTCTTGTGTTGTTGGAAGTGGGTGTTTGCTATGACCAGTGCATTTTCTTGGCAAAACTCTGTTAGCCTTTACCCTGCTTCATCTGTGTATCTGAGGTTATTGACATTTCTCCTGGCAATCTTGATTCCAGCTTGTACTTCATCCAGCCATCATTTCCCATGATGTACACTGCATATAATTTAAATAAGCATGGAAAGAATACAACCTTGATGTATTCCTTTCTCAATTTGGAACCAGTCTGTTGTTCCATGTCTGGTTCTAACGGTTGCTTCTTGACCTGCATACAGATTTCTCAGGAGGCAGGTCAGATGGTCTGTTATTCCCATCTCTTGAAGAATTTTCCAGTTTGTTATGATTCACACAGTCAAAGGATTTTGCATAGTCAATCAAGCAGATGTTTTTCTGGAACTCTCTTACTTTTCTATAATCCAATAGATATTGTCAATTTATCTCTGGTTCCTCTGCATTTTCTAAATCCAGCTTGAACATTTAGAGGTAGTTGGTTTGGGTACTGTTGAAGTCTAGTTGGGAGAATTTTGAGCCTTACTTTGTTAGCATGTGAGATGAGTGCACTTGTGTGGTCATTTGAACATTCTTTGACATTGCCTTCCTTTGGGATTGGAATGAAAACCTTTTTGACCTTTTCAATTCCTGTGGCCACTGCTGAATTTTCCAAATTTGCTGGCCTATTGTGTGCAGCACATTCACTGCATCATCTTTCAGGATTTGAAATAGCTCAACTGGAATTCTATCACGTCCACTAGCTTTGTTCGTAGTGATGCTTCCTAAGGCCCACTTGACTTTGCATTCCAGGATGTCTGGCTCTAGGTGAGTGATCACATCTTCATGGTTATCTGAGTCATGAAGATCTTTTTTTTTTATAGTTCTTCTGTGTATTCTTGCTATCTCTTCTTAATATCTTCTACTTCTATTAGGTCCATACCATTTCTGTCCTTTGTTGTGCCCACCTTTGCATGAATGTTCCCTTGGTATCTCTAATTTTCTTGAAGAGAATTCTAGTCTTTCCCATTTTATTGATTTCCTCAATGTTTTTTTGTATTGATCACTCAGGAAGGCTTTCTTATCTCTCCATGCTATTCTTAGGAACTTCACATTCAAATGGGTATATCTTTCCTCTTCTCCTTTGCCTTTAACATCTCTTATTTTGTCAGCTATTTGTAAGTCCTCCTCAAACGACTGTTTTGCCGTTTTGCATTTGTTATTCTTGGGGGTGGTCTTGATCACTGCCTCCAGTATAATGTCACAAACCTCCATCCATAGTTCTTCAGTCACTCTGTCTATCATATCGAATCCCTTGAATCTGTTTGTCACTTCCACTGTATAATCATAAAGGATTTGATTTAGGTCATACTCAATGGTCTAGTTGTTTTCCCTACTTCAATTTTAGTCTGAATTTTGCAATAAGGAGTTAATGATCTGAGCCACAGTCAGCTCCCAGTCTTGTTTTTGCTAATTGTATAGAACTTCTTCTTCTTTGGCTGCAAAGAATAAAATCAATGTGATTTCAGTTTTGACCATCTGTAGAATCTTCTACACTTGCACACTGGCCATGTATAGAGTCTTCTCTTGTGTTGTTGGAAGTGGGTGTTTGCTATGACCAGTGCATTTTCTTGGCAAAACTCAGCCTTTACTCTGCTACAAAACTTTTGTACTCCAAGGCCAAATTTGTTTGTTACTCCAGGTATCTCTTGACTTCCTACTTTTGCATTATAGTCCCTTATGATGAAAAGGACATCTTTTATAGGTGTTCTAGAAGATCTGGTAGGTCTTCATAGAATGCTCAACTTCAGTTTCTTTAGCATTACTGGTTGGGGCATAGACTTGGATTTTGTGATATTGAGTGGCTTGCCTTGGAGATGAATGGAGATCTTTCTGTCGTTTTTGAGATTGCATCCAAGTACTGCGTTTCAGACTCTTGTTGACCATGATGGCTACTCCATTTCTTCTAAGGGATTCTTGCCCATAGTAGTAGATATAATGGTAATCTGAGTTAAAGTCGCCCATTCCAGTCCATTTTAGTTCACTGATTCCTAAAATGTCTGTGTTCACTCTTGCCATCTCCTATTTGACCACTTCCAATTTTCTTAACTTCAGAGCCACTTGATCAGCTAGAACAGGCCGTGCATTTTCAGGGGTCTCAATCATAAGCATGCCTTCTGTTAGTATTTGGATCCTTTCTCTTCACATGCCTCAGTTGTCTGTCTTCAACATTTAAACATCATTGGCTCCCAAGTCTCCTAGTACAACACTTAAAGCACGGCATAGCCTTTTAAAAATCAAAATGTGGTTTCCAACAAACTAAACTGCTCTCAGTCATCAATCTAATTATGTAGCCAGGTGTTGTGTGTACACACCATGAAAATAATTGCCAAAGTTTCTGTAGTTTAGTCGCTAAGTCACGTCTGACTCTTGCTACCCCATGGACTATAGCCTGCCAGGCTTGTTGACCATAGGATTTCCCAAACAAGATTACTGGAGTGGGTTTCCATTTCCTTCTTCAGGGGATCTCCCTGACTTAGGAATCAAGCCCGGTTTCTCTGCAGGCAGTCTCCTGCATTGCAGGCAGATTCTTTACCTACTGAGCCACCAGGGAAGCCCCAAAACTTGTAAAAAGTCACCTGTATCTTCCAAATTATTTGCTTAAGATTAGAAATTTTGCACAGAGGACTGAATATTTCTTAAAGATAAAATCAGACTACCATAACTTAGAGAAAAAAAGGAGATTCTTGAGTCCCTAAAATGTAACTTCAATATTGTGATAGATTCTTATAATATATATTCCCAATATTGCAATAATTATGTCAGTATGAATTTTTAAGTGTGTTATAGTTTCATATGTATGATGTAGAGAGTATATAGACATGAATTTCCCCCTTAAATAAAATTATATGTGTTATTCAATTAAAATAAGATTTTGAAAGTTTTACTTAAATTAGCACATCTCTTGAAAATGGTTACTGGAAGGTAAACCGCTCAAATCTTATTTACTTTGTTTGTTTGCCTTATTTAGGTCTTGTTCTGCATCATCAGTAAGCAAATATAACCTGATCTGCCAGCTGGTGAAAATTAAGTTCTACTTCATCATTAGCTTTGCAGATGGCAATTGTTACCCTAGACATCCATAATGAAAACAGAAAAGGATGGCATAATGCTCTCTAGATCGATTATAAAATAATTTTATTTTCTTCTCTTTTACTTCAGAAGAAAAGAAATTCCGCTCCAAAGGACACCAATTTTTATTTTGCAAGATTAAATATTTAGAGCAAATTCATCCCCAGAAATAGAGTGTACAGATATATGGCAGTAATTCATTTCTTTAAAGCTTTTGCACACCGTCCACTGGACTTTCCTGCAAGTGTTGATTACTACTTCTGTCACTATCTCTGTTGTCATTATTAAATTATTTAATTGTGGTGCATAGCATCCCACCAGAAGCCTGTTAAGATTCTACTTGTCAAGGAATTCAATCACAGAGATTGCACAAAAGGCCACAGACATCCAGAAATGTTGGGATGAAACACTTAGATATCCAAGAGCATTTTTTTTTTTTCAGGCCACCACTAGTGTTATGAAAAGCGAAGATTTCTTATTTATTTTGGTGATACAAATGCAACACATGCAGGGGTATGATTCAGTCATGGGCCAATTAGGCAGCAGCTGGAATCAACAAAGTTTGTTTAGATGGAAGCACAGTGGACTCACCTTAGCCAGGCTGTTCTAGGAGCTCTAGCAAGACAGCTTCCTCAGAGAAAATCTTTTTCATCCATTCTCCCCTGTTCTTTAAAACTGAAGTGGAATTTCTGTGGAATTTTCCCCTGTAGTACAATTATGGAGTCACATACTGAAAGCATTTGACTCTATAACAGCAGCAGTGGTCTCAGCAGTTAGATAATGATCTGAAATTTGCGAGCAGGAAGTGTTTTTCTAGAAATGGGTGATAACAGATAGTAAATAGTGATAGATTCTTGTAATATATATTCCCAATATTGCAATAAGTATGTCAGTATGAATTTTTAAGTGTGTTATAGTTTCATATGTATGATGTAGAGAGTATATAGACATGAATTTCCCCCTTAAATAAAATTATATGCCTTATTCAATTAAAATAAGATTTTGAAAGTTTTACTAAAATTAGCACATCTCTTTAAAATGGTGAGACTTCTAGGGATCAATATCCTAAAAATGTTTCTTGACATCAATGCTATTTTTATTGACAGAACCTGTATTGCTGTTTATGTCAATAGCAGCATGACAGCAGATTGAAGATGTGCAAAACTAATCAAGGAAATTTGAGGATCTCAAATCTCCCCAACTTTTATACTTCAGCATGCATTAGGAATGTGTAAAAGACCCAGAAATTGTAAACTTTACTGAAATATTCATACTTCAAACAGGTAATTCTATAATAGATGATGAGTTAGAAATAGTGGATAAAGTTAGGTTGGAGTAGAATATTTTACCGAACTTTCAAGCTTCTGTTTATTTTGAAAACATATGCATCATGTATGTTTCAGTTGCATCTAAAAGTTAGCTGCCTATGACTTATTTATATATTTTTTTGATATTTATGAAATCTTATTAGAAATATGATGAGTGATAAAGGACAGATATACATTCTCTAAGTTTAAATAAGTGACTGTGGGTTCTTAATTTGTTTGGCTTCTGAATTATCTTACAGTTGAATGCAAAGTAATTCCTCATCCAATTAGAGAATTTTTTCCATTGGTATTAAATCATTTATTATATTAGATTACTAGACTGATCAATGTATGTCATGTATTACATTTGTTTATTTATTTATTTTTTAATACTCTGGTACTATTAATTTTTTATTTAGTTGGGGAGTAGGGAATGGAAGTATACAATCTTTGGCAAATATAATGAACTCAATAAACTCAATAATATGGAACAATACAGGAAAATACTATAAGTTATATCTTCAGACTGTTGATGAATATATACTGTTGATGAATATATTCACCTTGCCCTCACTTTCTAATGCTTTCTCCTATTTTTAAGTCTCTAAAATAAAGTGTAATGAAGACAATTTAAGGAGTAAGAGATTCTAGTCCTGTAAAATCTCCCAAGAAAATGGCCAGGTATGAGAATTTGGAAAGATATTTTGGAAGTACTACTAAAGAGTCCCTTCCTGGGCATGGACCTTAGGGGCGGAGCCCTGCCATGCTCATTGCTATGTAACAGTCAATCAGCACTTACCTGATCGAATGGCTCTGTGTAACTATAACCTGTGAAGAGGAGTTAACAGAACAACCAAGTGTCTCTGAGCCCTCTAGATAGGTTTGAAGAAATTCCATCAAGCTCATACGTTTATCCGTGTTCTGTGTGTAGCATTTAATACCATGTGTTAGAGAAGCAACAGTGCAGAAGTGCTCTAGGAGATTCTAATTTTATTCCTGCTAATGATTTAAAGATTAAAACTTCTATTAAAAAACAAACTAATATCTCCTTGTTGAACGTGAAAATGAGATTTCAAGGCAACTGTAAGTCTGATATTGAATTAGGAATATGAAACTTTGGAAGCTAAAGCATTTAGTAGATGGTCAGTTTCTAATCAAAATTTAATTCTGGATTTAAGAAAATACAAACTAGCATAATTTGTGAACTGTGATTCTTTCTCAATGTTATTATTCTAAATTGATGAGTCTACAGCTAATAGAGTATGAAAATGGAAATAATAATAGCACCTACCACAAACAGCTTTTAGGGGTTAGATTAATATATTTATAGTGTTTAGATCAAAAACTGTAAACTGTTATTATGACATGTACTCATTATTTTACGTACTAAGGAACTCACATGATTGATTTAATTTTATTTACTTATGAAGGTCTCTTGATATGAATGATGTTGAATAAAGAATAGAATAAAATCAACTAAGAAGAGGATAGAAATAAACCACTCATTCTTGGATTTCTTACAGAAAAGTCTTCATGGATGGGGTAATGTTTTAGCAGGATTTTTGAAGAATAGATAGAAGCTTGCCTAGTAGACAGATGTTCAATGCAAGCTGAATAACATTACTGTATGTTTAGATGCATTCTAAGTACTCCTCTCATATTTGCTAGATCAATGTTTACCAATTTTTCTGTGTATACACAACACGTGAGGACCTTGTTAAAAATGCAGATACTGACTTAGTGGGTCTAGGTCAGGACCTGAGAGTTTGCATTTTGACCAGGTTCTCAAGTGACTTGACCCACACTTTGAGTAGGAAGGTGCTAGATTATTATAATCCCTGGAGTCTTGATATATTTTTTTAAATAATATAGATCCTTCAAGTTAGGGAATGAAAAGAATGCTTCTAGAAACCATCACTACTCGTGTAGGTCTTGCTGAAAAACTTGAGTAACTCTCTGTTGTTAATTTTACATTAGCAGTTATTAACTTGTGCTTCTTTGAGGAGCACATTCATAACTCAAGGGCCTCAGAGTATACCAGAGTATACCAATATGGCAGCTTCTTTGGGAAGCACCATAATCAGAGGATGAGTGGGACAATAGCAAGGGCCTTCTCCTGGCTCAAGTCTCATTTTTGAAGACTGAAAGCTTACAGCACAAACTGCAAAGCTGAAGGTCTCTGACATCCTTGACCTGAGCTGGGCGGGTGCATACATATGGGCTCTGTGTGGCTGAGGGACAAGCAGCAGGCTGTGCCAGGATTGGCAGCTGGTGGTGGCTTTGTGGCTTTTGTTTGCAGCTAGCAGCTGCAGGGAGAAGTGTGTCTTTCTCTTGGAGAGGGATGCTGGCAGGAACTGGATGGCATATCAGGGTTCTTCTAGTCAAGCCAAATGACCTAAGGGTTGGTAGCTGCTTCAGTTCCAATTGAGGAAACTCAAGTATAAATCAGGATGAATATCTGGTCATACATATTTTATACATAGGCTAGAAGTCAGGGAGAAAGTCTGCAGTTTAGTGAGCATGCAGATGAATGTTGGTTTGTTCCAGATATACTAGATGTCAGAATGAAGGAAGTAGGTAAATCTAGATCTCAAGTGCGAAGGGGCTAGACCTGCTGATTATGACCAGACTTGTTCATGGCTGAGTTGAAGCTGAGGCATGGCTGCATATGATAGCTGAGGAGCTGCGGTGCATATATTCTGTTGGAGCAAGAACAAGGTAGTTGCTCAGTTCAGTTCAGTCACTCAGTCGTGTCCGACTCTTTGCGACCCCATGAATCAGAGTATGCCAGGCCTCCCTATCCATCACCAACTCCCAGAGTTCACTCAGACTCGCGTCCATCGAGTCATTGATGTCATCCAGCCATCTCATGCTCTGTCATCCCCTTCTCCTCCTGCCCCCAATCCCTCCCAGCATCAAAGTCTTTTCCAATGAGTCAACTCTTTGCATGAGGTGGCCAAAGTACTGGAGTTTCAGCTTTAGCATCATTTCTTCTAGAGATATCCCAGGGTTGATCTCCTTCAGAATGGATTGTTTAGATCTCCTTGCAGTCCAAGGGACTCTCAAGAGTCTTCTCCAACACCACAGTTCAAAAGCATCAATTCTTCGGCGCTCAGCCTTCTTCACAGTCCAACACTCACATCCATACATGACCAAAGGAAAAACCATAGCCTTGACTACACGGAACTTAGGCTGCAAAGTAATATCTCTGCTTTTCAATATGCTATCTAGGTTGGTCATAACTTTTCTTCTAAGGAGTAAGCGTCTTTTAATTTCATGGTTGCAGTCACCATCTGCAGTGATTCTGGAGCCCCCAAAAATAAAGTCTGACACTGTTTCTACTGTTTCTCCATCTATTTCCCATGAAGTGATGGGACTGGATGCCATGATCTTCTTTTTCTGAATGTTGAGCTTTAAACCAACTTTTTCACTCTCCTCTTTCACTGTCATCAAGAGGCTTTTTAGTTCCTCTTCACTTTCTGCCATAAGGGTGGTGTCATCTACATATCTGAGGTTATTGATATTTCTCCCGGCAATCTTGATTCCAGCTTGTGCTTCTTCCAGTCCAGCATTTCTCATGATGTACTCTGCATATAAGTTAAATAAGCAGGATGACAATATACAGCCTTGACGTACTCCTTTTCCTATCTGGAACCTGTCTGTAGTTCCATGTCCAGTTCTAACTGTTGCTTCCTGACCTGCATACAGATTTCTCAAGAGGCAGGTTAGGTGGTCTGGTATTTCCATCTCTCTCAGAATTTTCCACAGTTTATTGTGATCCACACAGTCAAAGGCTTTGGCATAGTCAATAAAGCAGAAATAGATGTTTTTCTGGAACTCTCTTGCTTTTTCCATGATCCAGCGGATGTTGGCAATTTGATCTCTGGTTCCTCTGCCTTTTCTAAAACCAGCTTGAACATCAGGAATTTTGTGGTTAACGTATTGCTGAAGCCTGGCTTGGAGAATTTTGAGCATTACTTTATTTTATTTTATTTTTTTTAATCTTTATTCTTTCCCATTCTATTGTTTTCCTCTATTTCTTTGCTTTGTTCACTTAGGAAAGTTTTCTTATCTCTCCTTGCTTTTCTTTGGAACTCTGCCTTCAGATGGGTATATCTTTCCTTTTCTCCTTTGCCTTCACTTCTGCTCTCAGTTATTTGTAAATCATCCTCAGACAACTATTTTGCCTTTTTCCTTTTCTTTTTTCTTGGGGATGGTTTTGGCTTTTTTTTTTTTTAATTATTTGTTTATTTTTTTATTTTTTTTTTCATTTTTTAAATTTTAATATCTTTAATTATTACATGCGTTCCCAAAAATGAACCCCCCTCCCACCTCCCTCCCCATTAGTAGCATGTGCGATGAGTGCAATTGTGCAGTAGTTTGAACATTCTTTGGCATTGCCTTTCTTTGGAATTAGAATGAAAACTGACCTTTTCCAGTCCTGTGGCCACTGCTGAGTTTTCCAAACTTGCTGGCATATTGAGTGCAGTACTTTCACAGCATCATCTTTCAAGATTTGAAATAATTCTACTGGAATTCCATCACCTCCACTAGCTTTGTTCGTAGTGATGCTTTCTAAGGCCCACTTGACTTCATATTCCAGGATGTCTGGCTCTAGATGAGTGATCACACCATCATGATTATACGGGTCATGAAGATCTTTTTTGTACAGTTCTTCCGTGTATTCTTGCCATCTCTTCTTAATATCTTCTGCTTCTGTTAGGTCCATACCATTTCTGTCCTTTATTGAGCTCATCTTTGCATGAAATGTTCCCTTGTTATCTCTAATTTTCTTGAAGAGATCTCTAGTCTTTCCCATTCTGTTCCTTTCCTCTATTTCTTTGCACTGATCGCTGAAGAAGGCTTTCTTATCTCTTCTTGCTATTCTTTGGAACTCTGCATTCAGATGCTTATATCTTTCCTTTTCTCCTTGGCTTTTCGCCTCTCTTCTTTTCACAGCTATTTGTAAGGCCTCCCCAGACAGCTGTTTTGCTTTTTTTCATTTCTTTTCCATGGGGATGGTCTTGATCCCTGTCTCCTGTACAGTGTCACGAACCTCATTCCATAGTTCATCAGGCACTCTATCTATCAGATCTAGACCCTTAAATCTATTTCTCACTTCCACTGCATAATCATAAGGGATTTGATTTAGGTCATATCTGAATGGTCTAGCGGTTTTTCCTACTTTCTTCAATTTGCGTCTGAATTTGGTAATAAGGAGTCCATGATCTGAGCCACAGTCAGCTCCTGGTCTTGTTTTTGTTGACTGTATAGAGCTTCTCCATCTTTGGCTGCAAAGAATATAATCAATCTGATTTCGGTGTTGACCATCTGGTGATGTCCATGTGTAGAGTCTTCTCTTGTGTTGTTGGAAGAGGGTGTTTGCTATGACCAGTGCATTTTCTTGGCAAAACTCTATTAGTCTTTGCCCTGCTTCATTCTGCATTCCAAGGCCAAATTTGCCTGTGACTCCAGGTGTTTCTTGACTTCCTTCTTTTGCATTCCAGTCCCCTAGAATGAAAAGGAAATCTTTTCTGGGTGTTAGTTCTAAAAGGTCTTGTAGGTCTTCATAGAACCGTTCAACTTCAGTTTCTTCAGCATTACTGGTTGGGGCATAGACTTGGGTTACTGTGATATTGAATGGTTTGCTTTAGAAACGAACAGAGATCATTCTGTCATTTTTGAGATTGCATCCAATAACTGCATTTCGGACTCTTTAGTTGACCATGATGGCTACTCCATTTTTTCTGAGGGATTCCTGCCTACAGTAGTGGATATAATGGTCATCTGAGTTAAATTCACCCATTCCAGTCCATTTTAATTCACTGATTCCTAGAATGTCGATGTTCATCTTGCCATCTCCTGTTTGACCACTTCCAATTTACCTTGATTCATGGACCTGACATTCCAGGTTCCTATGCAATATTGCTCTTTACAGCATCGGACCTTGTTTCTATCACCGGTCACATCCACAACTGGGTATTGTTTTTGCTTTGGCTCCCTCCCTTCATTCTTTCTGGAGTTATTTCTCCATTGATCTCCAGTAGCATATTGGGCACCTACTGACCTGGGGAGTACCTCTTTCAGTATCCTATCATTTTGCCTTTTCTTACTGTTCATGGGGTTCTCAAGCCACTGAAGTGGCTTGCCATTCCCTTCTCTAGTGGACCACATTCTGTCCGGCCTATCCACCATGACCTGCCAGTCTTGGTTTGCCCCACTGGCATGGCTTAGTTTCATTGAATTAGAGAAGGCTGTGGTCCTAGGGTGATTAGACTGACTAGATTTCTGTGAGTATGGTTTCAGTGTGTCTGCCCTCTGATGCCCTCTTGCAACACCTACCATCTTACTTGGGTTTCTCTTACCTTGGGCGTGGGGTATCTCTTCATGGCTACTCCAGCAAAGCACAGCCGCTGCTCCTTACCTTGGATGAAGGGTATCTCCTCCCGCCACCCTTCCTGACCTTCAGCATGGGATGGCACCTCTAGGCCCTCCTGCGCCCACACAGCCACCACTCCTTGGATGTGGGGTGTCTCTTCCCGGCTGCTGCCCCTGGCCTCGGGCGTGGGTTGCTTCTTTCTGCCACCGCCCCTGGCCTCGGGTGCCACCCCTGGCCTCGGGGGCCGCCCCTTGCCTCGGACGTGGGGTGGCTCCCCCCGGCTGCCATCCCTGGCCTCGGACGCGGGGTATCTCCTCCCGGCCGCCACCCCTGACCTTGGACACGGGGAGCTCTTCTTGGCCGCCGCCCCTGACCTCTGACACGGGGTAGCTCCTCTCAGCCGTTCCTGCGGCATCGCAGCCTGGCACTCTAGGCTGCTGCCCCTGACCTTGCACATGGGGTAGCTCTTGGCCACGCTTTAACCAAGTATGTATTTCTAGAAATAGTCCCTTATGTGTATTCAGAATAAGAACATGAACACTACCCAAGTATATTCTCTGTGTTAGTTGTATTCTGTGGCAGTTGCAGAATTTCCAGTGCCTAAAATCAATTTCTGATTCTATAATCATGTATTCACTTGACTGAGGTTTTAGATCAGTCACCTTGAGTAGGTACTAGAATCAGAGAAGTTAAGTATCACCAGAGATGTCTGGGCTCATATGTCCTGAGACTTTCAGAACAGTTGAGGATAAGTTGCTAGTTTTGATGAAAGCAGCACAGAGCCTGATGTGAAAGTATTAAACAAGTCAGTGATGCTCATTTTTTTCATTTAGTGAGAATTTATTCAGTGCTCACTATGTTTGTAACACTCTCCTAAATTTTGATAATAATAAAAAAGAAAAAAATTAACAAGACAGTCATGACCCTGGCTTCCATGCAAGTAGACAAGACCCACATTTCCAAACAGTAAACATCATGACTGTATGTTGTAATAAGTGTCAAAAAGGAAACACACGCCCATACCCAATACTGGACCAGTGAGTCACTTTTGGAAGTCATCTTCTGTAAACAGGGTGGTCAAAGAAGGCCTGCTGAGGAAAGCACAAGGTGGTTCCTCTCTTTGATTCACAGTGTGATTTTGCATTCTATGACAAGACATCTGGGAATAGACCAGAGATAGTGGAATAAAAGACTCAGGTCTGGGCCAGAAGACTAGCAAATGACAAGAGCTCCAGTTCTACAAAGAAGTACGAAGAGGACAAAAACTGAGGATGGAAACTGAGATTGGACCTCTGGTTCATAACCCAGCCTTTTGGATGGAGCCTAAATGTGGGTGAGGATGGGAAAGTCTCCTTTGGGAATTTAGGGGTGCAGATCCCAGTTTCTCAGCCAGTGGCGACTGTGAGGATCGAGGGTTTAGGTGGCAGCTGTGGAGGGACCAAGAAACTCAAGTCAGACGACTTGACTGTTTCCAGGATACATTTGGCTTCCTCTGCTTGGACTGTACACCTGGCAATTGTGATAGGCAGGTAGATAATCAAACGTGATCTTCCACAAGTTGTTGGCACCAGCAAAACTGGCACAAATGCATCAATCTAAAAACTCACATAAACTGTGTTTCTGAATTCACCTAAAGGATCTTGGACAAAGTTATTTAAGACCATTCTGTAAGTAATAAAATTCAAACCCTATTAACAAACTTAAAAAGAGAGAGAGAAAACAATGTAATTAAGTTTGTCCTTGATGGTATAATTAATAGAATAAATCCACAGGGATAAGTCAAACTATTCTCTCAAATTACAGTTTTATTTTACAAATAATAATTTTTAAAAACCTCCTCAAAACTTCTGTCAGAACATCCAAACTCCAAAGTCTATGAGAAATGACAGGTATTTTAAGACTAAAGTTTGATTAGAAATGTGATAAGAAAAAAGTGATTTCTGAAGAACAGTGGGGGGAATTTGAAAGCACTCCCTCGATTCCCAAAATAGAAATGCAAATCTGAAACTGTCTCTGAATGATTTAAAGAAGTTGAACAAACTTGAAGTGATCATATTTCAGATCAGGTAATTGGAGGTAAAATAAAGGATGAAAATCATATATGAAAGAGGAAAAGGTCAGAGAAAGGAACAAGAGTAGGGAAATAAAAGGCAAAAGAAATGACAGTGAGAAAGAGGTTTAACAAATACCATCTTGACCTTGCACGTGACTCAGATATTCCCTCTTGACCTATATGCAAGGATAGGAACGAGGAACTGATCTAGGAGGCAAATCTCCTTTCTGTTTGTCTATAACATCCAATGGATTGATTCTCCAATGCTCCATTCAGTTTTCCTCTGCCTTCTAGTTTTTATTTTCCAATGACCCTTATTAGCTATATGACTTTTCTCTTTCTTGAGTGTTTAATGTAGAAGATATAGCTTAGACTGCCAGAGCTGGATCATAAGAGTAAAATTCCATACTTCTGTGATAGTCTACATTTTTAAGTAAACCATGAGGTTTTTTTCAGTTTCATAGTTTTAATCAAATGACGCCATTATATGAGAGAAATTTTATGGAGAAACTATTGAACTTTAAGCCCAGATGTCCTCAGCTTCATTGGACTGGGGTCTCCAACATAGAACCCCTAGAAGCCTCCCTCGCTGAAATACCTTCTGGATTCTGACCACAGCAGGGTCAGACAGGATACTCATCCTTAACTATAGAGAAAGCTAGAATAAATGGTCTGGGGTGTGCTGCATCCTGGGAGAGCCCTGTGTGCCCGTCTCACTTGTCAGCCTTTCTGGCACTATATTTGCCATGCCTTCTTGTCCGCACTTTGTTTCTGATGAGAACTTCACCTCTCCTTGATAAAGGTGACATATTGTGGGGAAGGTCCGTGGCTTGCAGAACTCTGAGTCTCAGATATCTCTTGTTTCTTAGTACTACTGGGGGAATGCACAAGACACTATTCTCTGATATACTCTTGAAGTCTTGTAAAAAATGAACACTCTATCCAAAGCCCCATTTTTGCCTGCTGCTTGAAACTGAGAGTCATGAAGTGGAGAACTTCCAGCTCAATGACTTTCCACCTTGATTTCATTAAAAAAACACTGAGAGAGCTTATAAGGTCATATAGATATTTCAGTCCCCAAACTAGGCAACTTAATCTGAGTAACTTGGGTCTCAGTAGTTTCTAAAGCTCTTCAGATGATCCTACTGTAGTGCTATTGCTGAGAATGCTTTATAAGCTGCTGAAGGAAATGGCAACCCACTCCAGTATTCTTGCCTAGAAAATCCCATGGATGGAGGAGCCTGGTAGGCTACAGTCCATGGGGTCGCAAAAGTTGGACACGACTGAGCGACTTCATTCTCATCTAACAAAATTAGATTCCTTTAGGTATCACCATATTAAGACCAACTTCACCAATTGCACCATTTCTGTAGAAATTTAGATTCGAACATCCACTTTCAGGGACTCTGTAATGAGGTAAGTTCATTCAACCCTTGCTTCCCCATTCAAGCCTCTCCTGCAGCTGTGTCATAGTGGAAGCCAAGTCGAGACAGGCATGATGCAAGGACAGCAAGTAAGAAGGGGAAATGAATTTGTGTGTGTTTGTGTTGTTGTTTTCTTGACAGTTTCTGGAAGGAAATGCATATTGAGAAAGGAAGTGTGTTATACTTCATTTGCAGATTTAAGTGTATTTATTTGTTGAATGCAAAATAGGGCAACTAGCACTCCTAGAGATGGGTTTTCCTTATGTTGCTAAAAGTGTACAGCCATGATGGAAGATACAAAGTTTCTGCCTTAGGATCAGACAACTCTCCTTTTGATTTCCTCTCCATGCTGACTTACCTTGCCCCTGATTTCTGCATTAGAAGTTCTGATAAAGTAAAATTTTAGAATACTCTGGAAAAAGATACCTTCACAAAGTAAGTAAAATTGTGGGGAATCTTCATATCATTCACCTGGGGGGAAAAAAAAAAAAACAAGGAAAATATTTGAATGCAATACAGTCTCCAAAAAATAAGAGTTCCAGTGTCATCATTAACTCAGGAGAGACATTTGACTTACTTTGTTCATTTCAGTTCAGTCACTCAGTCATGTCTGACTCTTTGCGACCCCATGAACCCAGCACACCAGGCCTCCCTGTCCGTCACCAACTCCCAGAGTTTACCCAAACCCATGTCCACTAAGTCGGTGATGCCATCCAGCCATCTCATCTTCTGTTGTCCACTTCTCCTGCCACCTTCAATCTTTCCCAGCAACAGGGTCTTTTCAAATGAGTCAGCTCTTCGCATCAGGTGGCCAAAGTATTGGAGTTTCAGCTTCAACATCAGCCCTTTCAATGAACACCCAGGACTGATCTCCTTTAGGATGGACTGGTTGGATCTCCTTGCAGTCCAAGGGACTCTCAAGAATCTTCTCCAACACCACAGTTCAAAAGAATCATTTCTTCAGTGCTCAGCTTTTTCTATAGTCCAACTCTCACACCCATACATGACCACTGGAAAAACCATAGCCTTGACTAGACTGACCTTTGTTGACAAAGTAATGTCTCTGCTTTTTAATATGCTATTTAGGTTGGTCATAACTTTCCTTCCAAGGAGTAAGTTTCTTTTGACCATCTGCAGTGATTTTGGAGCCCCCCAAAATAAAGTCAGCCACTGTTTCCTCATCTATTTCTCATAAAGTGATAGGACCAGATGCCATGATCTTAATGTTCTGAATGTTGAGCTTTAAGCCAACTTTTTCACTCTCCATTCTCACTCTCATCAAGAGGCTTTTTAGCTCCTCTTTCAGTTCAGTTCAGTTCAGTCAGTCGTGTCCGACTCTTTGCGACCCCATGAATCGCAGCACGCCAGGCCTCCCTGTCCATCACCAACTCCCGGAGTTCACTCAGACTCACATTCATCAAGTCAATGATGCCATCCAGCCATCTCATCCTTGGTTGCCCCCTTCTTCTCCTGCCCCCAATCCCTCTCAGCATCAGAGTCTTTTCCAATGTGTCAACTCTTCGCATGACGCGGCCAAAGTACTGGAGTTTCAGTTTTAGCATCATTCCTTCCAAAGAAATCCCAGGGCTGATCTCCTTCAGAATGGACTGGTTGGATCTCCTTGCAGTCCAACGGATTTGCAAGAGTCTTCTCCAACACCACAGTTCAAAAGCATCAATTCTTCAGCGCTTAGCCTTCTTCACAGTCCAACCCTCACATCCGTACACAACTATTGGAAAAACCATAGCCTTGACTAGATGGACCTTAGTCGGCAAAGTAATGTCTCTGTTTTTGAATATGCTGTCTAGGTTGGTCATAACTTTTTTTCCAAGGAGTAAGTGTCTGCAGTCACCATCGGCAGTGATTGTGGAGCCCAAAAAAATAAAGTCTGACACTGTTTCCACTGTTTCCCCATCTATTTCCCATGAAGTGATGGGACCAGATGCCATGATCTTCATTTTCTGAATGTTGAGATTTAAGCCAACTTTTTCACTCTCCTCTTTTACTTTCATCAAGAGGTTTTTTAGCTCCTCTTCACTTTCTGCCATAAGGGTGATGTCATCTGCATATCTGAAGTTATTGATATTTCTCCCGGCAATCCTGATTGCAGCTTTTGCTTCATCCAGACTTACTCTGTACAACTTATTAAATACAACTCCCAAATCCAAGAACTGATGGAAAATGGCTCCAATAATTTTAGCTAAAAAGTTATTCCAAATGGTATTCTTTATTATCTTCTGGAACAACAAAAAAAATAGGTATGAAACATTGTAACCTGAATTGTAATGGTGCTGGCAAAATGGGAAAATGGTTGGTGTTTTATATTGAGTGGTATACATTTGAGCAAGTTAAGTACCATTGAGTTTCCTTTTATTCCATTTTAACAGAGTAGAACTCCATTTTAATGGAGTGAAAGAACCTGTGATAGGTCTCTATAAATAACTTTTTTCAGTGTAAAGTGAAGTCACTTTTCCAGTGTGAAGTGAAATCAAGAAAACTACATCATTTTCAAAGAGTAAAACATCATGGTACCTAGAAAGACAGCCTTCAACCCTAATCCTGGAAGGATTTCCCATCATTATAACACTTCATTTTCTACTTCCCTGCTAGCTCAGACAGTAAAGAATCTGCCTGCATTGCAGGAACTTGGGTTGGGAAGATCCCCTGGAGAAGGGAATGACAGCCCACTCCCGTATTCTTGCCTGGAGAATTTCATGGACAGACCACGGGATCACAAAGAGTCAAACATGACTGAGCAACTAACACACTTTCATAACAACAATAGCTTTAGGATCTCCTCAGCAAGAAGTAGACCTTATTCTATAAATGTCTGTAGAATTAATAAATTTGATAAGAGAAGGAATAATGAACTGAAAAGGAATCATGAAGGTACTTTAACCCTGTAAGATTATCAATGTTAATCAAATGTCTTAAAATAATTCTGACACTTTGATCTAGCAATTGCACTTCAGGAATATATTGTGAGGAAATAATCAGATGCACATGCTCATAATAGCATACTAATAATGTTTAAAAATTAGATTATTAGATGAAATATAAATGTCCAATGAATTAGAGGATTATGTAAGTATATGATTATGCTTCTGAAGGCTATACAAGGTGATTATGAAATATTCATGGTTGACTAGGTGGAAAAAATAAATGGAAATGCACATTTTAAGATAATTAAATACAAGGATGTGGCTTTTCTATCTCTCTATCTGTAAAAGACTGGAAAGAAATATATTAACATGTGTGATCCACACAGTCAAAGGCTTTGGCACAGTCAATAAAGCAGAAATAGATGTTTTTCTGGAACTCTCTTGCTTTTTCCATGATCCAGCAGATGTTGGTAATTTGATCTCTGGTTCCTCTGCCTTTTCTAAAACCAGTTTGAACATCAGGAAGTTCACGGTTCACATATTGCTGAAGCCTGGCTTGGAGAATTTTGAGCATTACTTTAGTAGTATGTGAGATGAGTGCAATTGTGCGGTAGTTTGAGCATTCTTTGGCATTGCCTTTCTTTGGGGCTTTTGACTGTGTGGATCACAATAAACTATGGAAAATTCTGAGAGAGATGGGAATACCAGACCACCTAACCTGCCTCTTGAGAAATCTGTATGCAGGTTAGGAAGCAACAGTTAGAACTGGACATGGAACAACAGACTGGTTCCAAATAGGAAAAGGAGTACGTCAAGGCTGTATATTGTCCCCTGCTTATTTAACTTCTGTGCAGAGTACATCATGAGAAACGCTGGACTGAAAGAAACACAAGCTGGAATCAGGATTGCCAGGAGAAATATCAATAACCTCAGATATGCAGATGACACCACCCTTATGGCAGAAAGTGAAGAGGAGCTAAAAAGCCTCTTGATGAAAATGAAAGAGGAGAGTGAGAAAGTTGGCTTAAATCTCAACATTCAGAAAACGAAGATCTTGGCATCTGGTCCCATCACTTCATGGGAAATAGATGGGAAAACAGTAGAAACAGTGTTAGACTTAATTTTTTTTGGGCTCCAAAATCACTGCAGATGGTGACTACAGCCATGAAATTAAAAGATGCTTACTCCTTGGAAGAAAAGTTATGACCAACCTAGATAGTATATTCAAAAGCAGAGACATTACTATGCTGACTAAGGTCCATCTATTCAAGGCTATGGTTTTTCCAGTAGTCATGTATGGATGTGAGAGTTGGACTGTGAAGAAGGCTGAGTGCTGAAGTATTGATGCTTTTGAACAGTGGTGCTGGAGAAGACTGTTGAGAGTCTCTTGGACTGCAAGGAGTTCCAACCCGTCCATTCTGAAGGAGATCAGCCCTGGAATTTCTTTGGAAGGAATGATGCTAAAGCTGTAGCTCCAGTACTTTGGCCACCTCATGCTAAGAGTTGACTCATTGGAAAAGACTCTGATACTGGGAGGGATTGAGGATAGGAAGAGAAGGGGACGACAGAGGATGAGATGGCTGGATGGCATCATTGACTCGATGGACGTTAATTTGAGTGAACTCCACGAGTTGGTGATGGACAGGGAGGTCTGGCGTGCTGCGATTAATGAGATTGCAAAGAGTCAGACATGACTGAGCGACTAAACTGAACTGAATAGATATTCTCTGAGTACTTGGAAAATGGAGATTATTATTATAGTCTCTATTTTGCATGCATTTTATGTTATTTTTTAACTGGGGAAAAGTGGAGATGTTAATTTTGAAAAACAGTTTTATATCTTAAGATTTTAGAAGATAAAATGTAATACTAAGTGAAAGTGAAAACGTGAGTTGCTTAGTGATGTCTGACTCTTTGTGACCCCGTGGACTTTAGCTTTCTAGGCTCCTCTTTCCATGAAATTCTCCAGGCAAGAATATTGGAGCAGGTTGCCACTTACAAAGTGGCCTGTTAATAAAGTTCAATCAAAATCTTCATGACGTGGGGACATAGATTGCACTAAGTCACCTTCAGGGAGAATGTTGTGCAGAGAGCTTGCTGTTTTGTTGGAACAGTACAAGACTGTATTTAATGTCTATTAGACTGTATGACCTGATTGAAGTGCTGAGAAGGCACAAAGAGTAACGACATGGGCTACTGTAGACAGAATGGCTTCAAAGACATGCAGACAGAAAAAGGTACCAGTTATCCATGGAAAGGACAAAATGGTTCAGGCAGGCAGTAGAGGTATAAATGAGCATTGGGTGTTCAGGGAAAAAGGAAGAGGCAACCTGAATGAAGTGGAGGTGGCTTGGTGAGGAATAATGGAAATCAAACATACTCGATTTGGGGCTGTCAGATTTTGAGCAAGGTTATGAACTGACCAGAGAACTAATAGGGCCACATGCATTGGATATGGGAATGAAATAAGGAAGGCAACTAAGTCACTGCAGTTACTTAATGAACTATTCTTCATTAATTAAGGATTGGGGGAAATAAATGATAAAAATGGGATCTACTCAATTGAAGATACAGAAATTACAAATAGCACCTTCAAATGGACTATTTGATGGTTAACATTGCCACATCAGAGGAAAACACAACCTTCTAGGTAAAAAGTGGGCAATAGAAAGGGAAAGAATGTGCCATTCAAGGTGTGAGTCAGAGGCAAAGAAGTAAACGAAGGCATAAATATTCAAGGCAAGCACAGGCAGAAGTGTGCTCTTGGTAAGAAGCACAGAAATTCAAAATAGCAGAGAGGCTCAATCTATTCATCTGGGTGCTTACCAGGAACAATAGGGCTGCTTTAAATATGGACGCTGTCTATGGCCAAACGCAAAAGCACTGCATCGTGTTGTGTTGCCATCTGCTATGAAGCCAAGGCCCTGAAGGTTTCACCTACAGAGAAATATTTGACATCAGATGTTTGGGGAATTTTTCTCAAAAATACAAGTATAAATTATAAAATCTCAAGAGTTCCAAAGAATGGATAGTGACAAGTAAACAAGGCAAGATTTAAAAAGAAAAACAGAAAAACTTTCAGAGTTACAGGGATATGTTATTGCTTATTGAGAAAGGAGAGGGCATATTTGTCATGGCTTGAGTGAACTGAATGGAAATATGATTTGCTTCATTCATGGTGTCCCAGAGAAAACAGGACTTGTTAATAACATGCATGATTTTTGTGGAAAATGCAGTAAACTCGGTACCTTGAATTGGGAGAGAAGATAAGTGATGCCACAGGGATCAGGCCCTGACTCCTTTGTGACTGTTCATCACACTCTTCCACCAGATATTTCCAGGGGTCTAGGGAAATTGCAGTCTGGATCAATGTTGCCATCTGCCCAGGCTTAGTTTTGGCAAGCTGTTAACTTGTTGCCTCAGGTCATACATTGATTACTAGATTAAAGGATTAAAATGTGAATGTAAATATTCTGATCCAGCTACCAGCACCACCAGGTAAAGAAAACTGGCCCCCAATGTTCAATTATGTTGTCTGTTATGGACGTTTATCTATAGGGTTCTTGTGTCACATGTAGTAAGCCTCTCTATAAAGAATCTGATGAGATCAAGTCAGGTGAAGAGATCTGCATTTATAAAGAAAGAAAAACTCCTGAGTGTGTGTGTATGTTTAAATTCTACTGGGACCAAGTGAGACACAGTTACTAAAGCCTAGAAATATGATTCTGGAAGAGAAATAACAAAACACTGAGTAAAAAATATACAAATTACATAATAAAAGTTCATTAAATTTAACCATCAAAAATAAGTGGAAAGATAAAGTACTCTACTTGCTAAAGGAAAATAAGAGGAAAACGTAGGAATTATGTAGAGAACTATTTTATTTCTCTTGGTTTTCTTAGACGATGGTGCATAATTTCTGGATGTCCCAATAAAGCATGTGAGTCTGTTGTGATCACTAATCAGAGTAATTGTTGAGGATAACGATGGTCATTGATATCAGGACTGACCTATGTGATATCTTTAAAGATAGGAGTGTCCCAAAGAAATACTGTTATTGAACTCCTGAGAATAACTTGTTAATACGTTTGTGGGTTAACTACAAGTTTATTACTAGATACATTTTTAGGGAGAACATTCCTTCTAATAGCACTCACTCAAACTGATCAGAAGAGCATCAACAGAGAATTGTAGCACCTCTGCAAAATGATTCATTGATAGACTTTGAACATGCATGACCTTATTAGCAAAGACAGAAAGATATTGCCTGGAGTGACAGGAACTAATCACAGTCCTTGTAGAAATGGAATGAGCTTTAGAAGGAAACCTTTGCCAATGCCTTCGTTGTACAAATGAGGAGCTAAGCCTAGACAGGTTGTCACTTGCCCAAGGTTATATCATTAATTGCTGTGGTAGTTGAGTCCAGACTGGAAACCAGGTCTCCAGAGAAAAGTTATCAGAAATCTGGACTGACTTTGGTCAGCCTTCCTGATAGCTCCCTGCCTCTATTCTACCCACCAAGCCAGGATTATATAGGCTCTTACCACAGAAATAACAGAACCAAGAGGCTGTGGATGGGAGGTAAACAGGTGTGAGAGAATAATAGTTTAGAGTGCCTGAAGGGTAGCATGTATCCATAGTTATTTTCTGCCAAATTTAACAGTTTAAAATTAAAGACTGAGGGGTGTATTTATGGCTTATGTGGTTTATAACAAAACTACAAGTTATTCAGGATATGAATGTGACAACTAAATGCTCTTTATCATCACCAACATTACCATTATCACATCATCACCATTTACTGAGCCCTAATAATGTGCATGACACTGCATTAGATACTTTATAAATATTATTTCTTTGGCTTTTAAAAAGATAATACTGTGTTATTTAATATGTCATGAAAGCTGATCTAAAAAGTGAATAAGGCTGCTTATAGTATGTGTAATTACTAAGTTATGGAGCTGTATTCTGATCACTGATGTATATCAACCCACAGTGATTCTCTCCACTGTCAAATTAAAAATATTAACAGATGGCATAATTTGCCATTCTAGCTTTCACACTTTCAGGTAAATATTTTAATATTAGGCAGCATTCTGGGACACCTCTCATCTTTTCCACTCCCTCTTGCAGTATTTCACTTGAAATGTGTAGCTTGTGTTAGAAAAATGCCAAATGGCAAAACTGATAAAGGAGCACCTGAAGGCAGTCATAGGTGAAGTGGTCAGAGGAGGATGGTCCCAGGATGGAATATGGACTTGGTTGGCCCTAGCTGCTCTGCCTGGCTCTAGGCCTAGAGAGTTCATTAATAAATACATGGTTGTTTATTTTTAGAAGGTAGGTTTTCTGGATTTTTAGAAAAATTCAAAAATTATAAACACTGCTGCTAAAATGGTTTGCTTGTAAAGAGTTATCAAGTTGTTATAGATGCTCTATAAATGCTATATTCCTAAGTGGTAGCAATTTCAGCTATACATTTTCAAGTATTTTAAAGAACTGATGGCAACATGTGGGTATGATGCTAGTGACAGGTTTGGTGTTCATCCTCTCCTGGTAGAGGAAGCTGGAAGGCCTTGTCAGAATTTCAGGCGTGGGCTCTGCTTTGGACTCCTGGCCCTTGATGAACTCAGTCATGGTCTGACTTCTTTGAGATTACCATTTTGCAGTCAAGAGGTGTTTGTCCAATGGCTGCCATGTGCCATGATACAGAGGTTGATAAAAAAGACGTGGCCTATAATTGTAATTTTCAGTCTAATGGAAGAGGCAAACATTGAACAAATAAACACAGGAATACACACATAATTATAGATTGTACTAAGTATTATAAAGAAGTGAAGTTGCTCAGTCGTGTCTGACTCTTGGCGATCCCAGGGACTGTAGCCGACCAGGCTCCTCCCTCCATGGGATTCTTCAGGAAAGAGTACTGGAGTGGGTTGCCATTTCCTTCTCCCAGGGATCTTCGGGACCCAGGGATTGAACCTGGGTCTTCTGCATTCCAGGCAGACACTTTAACCTCTGAGCCACCAGGGAAGGAGAGAAGTATTATAAAGGAAACATCAATATGGGGAGTGGCAAGGAAGCCCCTGGAGGCAAAGTTACAGGTGAGGTGAGTAGAAGAGAAGTGTGCCTTGGCTGGCCCCCTGCTGAGTCTACTTCTGTTAAAGAGCCTGTCCTCCTGGGAAGGAGGGTGGTGGAAATGCACGTACCTTACAGAGAGAAATTAAGCTAAAATAAAAGTGAGGTTGTTTCAACCTGAATGAAAGAATATGACTTGGCAAACAGACAGTTACAAACACTGTACATATTGGCTGACTATATGAAACAGTAAAAACAGAAGGAATTAAAGCTAGTATGAGAAGATAGTAAAAAGAAATGCCAAGGTGTTGGCTGCTAATGATGTAGAAAAACCGCTTTATCAAGGTATATCACAATAGGAAATCTAGTGATCTGACTTTCATTAATAAAGAAATTCAATTACATCACAATTTCAGAAGACAGTTTTTAAAAGAAAGGGCTGAAGAAGGCATTACTGTTTATCCAATTCATGCTTTTTCCAAACTGTACCTTAAACTGATAGCAGAACACCGTCCTGATTTTTTGGTATCTGAGAAAAGGTGAATGTTGGTGGGTGAAATAGAACTCTCTCATTGAAGCAAAGCTTTATGCTGGATTGAAACCCAGTATATGTGCATGCATGCAGCTTTTAAGAACTTCAAAGAGCAGAGAGGCAGACTACCAAATAAATTGAAACATTTTAATGCTGAGAGAGAAATACTGTACCTGACAGAGTTAAATAGAGAAGGAGTACTTTATTCAAGACTGCTGTAACACAGGAGAGCAATTGAATTCTACTTAGACAATAGATGGAAGAGCTTTCAAGCACTGGGGTCAGCCAGTGAAAAATACAGGACAATATTAAAGAGGAAGTGAAAGCTGGTCAGTGTAACTGGGCCTTTGGTGTTTGCTAATTGGTGCTTATCTTTGGAAAGTTGGGCTGGTATCTTCACATGGACCCTGGAAAATAAAGGTGCTATCTTTCTTGATGATTACTTTTCAAAGGGACGTCTCCTAGGTCCTTGAGAAGGACCTTCCTGGTTTGTAAAACTGTCAAGAGGCTGGGAGAATGCTTACATCTCAAAGACAAAGACGGCATTTACCGCTGTTCTCTAAAGTAAATTCTCTAAGAAAAGGGATGTCTGGGGCCTTTGGGCAGGAAGAAATCTGACTCAAGTTTAGTTAAGCAGAAGCAACATTAAGGGTGTCTTGGTCAATTCAGTGTGACGAATGAAGTGATGGAGTTTATCTCAAGAAAAACATAGGAAGATAAGTGTTAAATTACATTGGAGAGAGAAATTGATGTGACCCATGGGGCCTTTAAAAGTTAGAATAAGTGGCAAGATAGTGTGCTCAAAAGAAAACTGTACTCTAAATTATTGGGGATTTTAACCTTGACTGCTGCTTGTTATACCCGTGTGATATTGGACAAGTCAAGCCTGTTTGAGCTACTATTTTTATCTTTAATGGGGAAATGACTACATATGCCTGATTCATAGTGTTATAGTGAATATAAAATACAATAAGATTTACCTAGAGCCCTATTAAATAGCACAGCAGCAAATAAATGCAATGCAAAATTGTAAGAAATTATTGACTAAGCCCATGAAAACCTGGAAATAAAAAGTCAAAGAATTACTTCCTAAAGACTCTAAACCCAGTCAGTTTAATGAATATATTCTTTTCAGTTTTCAAATAACTGGTAATTCTCTTTCTGTATGATCCATTCTGTTCTCCGTCCCCTACCCCCCGCAATCCTATTTGAAAATATATCACTTTATTTTATTAAGCCATGATAATCTACAGTCTGAAATCTTTAGAAGAAAGCACAAAAGACAAAACTACAGACTATATTTCAGATCTTTTCATCAAACATATCCATCTGGGGCTTGTTATAGCAAAAAAAAAAAAAGTTTGTGTTACAAAATCTAATAATCAACAGGTCAGAGAGAAAAGAACACTATTTTCAAAAGAATCAAAAAGGAAATTTTACAGTTTATAGCAAATTTTTATTTTAAGTCTATAGAAAGTAATGTAAAAATAGTCATTATTTATAATAAAGGCTATTTACTGAAGTCAACAGACAACATTATACTTAACCTTGAAACTGTACTGGCATTCCCATTAAATTGAAAACAAGACCAGAAGGCACTGACATTACTATTAGCATTGTTCTGGGAGCAGGAATCAATCAATTGCAACCATCAGCAACTATAGAAGTACTGTTAAAAAAAAAAGAGAAAGAAACACAATCATTGCATTCTCAGAAAAAAATAAGTATAAATCAAGAGATTCTACTAAAAATAGATATACTGTTTTTAAAACAAAATTGTTACAAGTATATATACAAAACAATAGAGTTCAATATAGTAGCCAAAACAGTTGCAAAATTAATTTTAAAATATTGCATTTCTAATAACCTAACACTTGAATTATAAAACACACAGAAGGCTTTTGTGAACACTATTACAAACAATAATGAAGGTGAAATTAAATGGCTAAACAAATAGACATGCATAGTATGTTCTCAAATGGGAAACTGAGTATTATGAAAGTAGATACATTAATCATTTTCATATTAATATACAATTCTAAATGGAATAATGGTAGGAATAGTAAACTTCATGAAGTAGTTAAAAAGTGATAAAGCCATAAAGTAGTTATAAAAGTAATCTATTATTAAAATTAAACCACACATAATTGAAGAAATTTAAAAGATTACTGTCCTCCTCCACACATTCTCCCAAAGTTTCCAAACAAACAGAATAGCTAGAGACATCTGAAGAGGATCTGCCTTTTTAAATATTACAGTGAGTTATAAATAGGCAATACTTAACATGTTCCAGGCACAAGAAGTGGTATTAGTTCAGTTCAGTGAAGTCGCTCAGTCGTGTCCGACTCCTTGAGACCCCATGAATCGCAGCATGCCAGGCCTCCCTGTCCATCACTAACTCCTGGAGTTTACCCAAATTCATGCCCATCAAGTCAGTGATGCCATCTAGCCATCTCATCCTCTGTCGTCCCCTTCTCCTCCTGCCCCCAAACCCTCCCAGCATCAAAGTCTTTTCCGATGAGTCAACTCTTTGCATGAGATGGCCAAACTACTGGAGTTTTAGCTTCAGCATCAGTCCTTTCAGTGAACACCCAGGACTGATCTCCTATAGAATGGACTGGTTGGATCTCCTTGCAGTCCAGGGACTCTCAAGAATCTTCTCCAACACCACAGTTCAAAAGCATCAATTCTTCGGCACTCAGCTTTCTTCACAGTCTGACTCTCACATCTATACATGACCACTGGAAAAACCATAGCCTTGACTAGACAGACCTTTGTTGACAAAGTAATGTCTCTGTTTTTAATATGCTATCTAGGTTGGTAATAACTTTCCTTCCAAGGAGTAAGTGTCTTTTAATTTCATGGCTGCAATCACCATCTGCAGTGATTTTGGAGCCCCCAAGAAATAAAGTCCAGTGGTATTTGCAGTGTCCCTCCCTCCTCACAACACAACTGAACAAATGAGCCTAAATAAGTGACCACCTTCTCCCTCTTGTATCAGGGCAGAAATTAGACACTGAAGAGACTTGCAAAAAGAGGAATCCAAAATAAAGAAGTGGGAACTGCTCTGGAAGTGACAGGTGCAACAGGTTAAAACCCTGTAGTTAACATTGACTATGCATTGGAGGGGGCCAATTGACCTTGAGAACAAGTACAAACTGGAACAAGGAACTATCTGAAACTGAACTGACCCCACACTGCCCACAACAGCTCCAGAGAAATTCCTATAGTTTTACTATTATCACTTAAAAAAAATCAAGTTATTTATTACTCCTTTAATTTTCATTTTTATAACCTATCACCTTGAAAAAAAGCCCATTATTAAAGCAAATTTCATATGTATATACTTTACAATTATTGTGATTGATTTTGATTTGTATTTTTAATATTGTGTTTTTGAGAGTCTAACCTCTACTCTAGATTCTTAATCTTTGTTTTTTGGTATTTGTTATCAGTTTTGTACCTTTAAGAATCTAATCCTCAGTATCCATTTTCACTTAAGGGTGTGATTACTGGCTTGACTGCTCTCTCCCCTTTTGACTCTCCCTTTTCTCCCCCAGGTCACCTCTATCTCCTTCCTCCCCATTCTCTTCTCTGCTTCACTCTGTGAATCTCTCTGGGTGTTCCAGACTGTAAAGAGTACTTAAGGAACTGATTACTGGCTAGACTGCTCTCTTCCCTTATAACTCCCTCTCTTCTCCTCCTGATATATCTCCCTCCTCCCTCTCCTCTTCTCCCTGTAACTCTATGAACCTCTCTGGGTGTCCCTCAGTGTGGAGAATTGTTTCACCATTAACCTGGATGTTTTATCATCTGTGCTGTATGGATAGAGAAGTTTTGAGACTACTGTAAGAATAAGACTGAAAGCCAGAGGCAGGAGGCTTAACTCTAAAACTTGAGAACATCAGAGAACTCTTGATTCCAGGGGACGTTAATAGATAAGAGCTTATCCAAAAGCTTACATACCTACAACAAAACTAAGTTTCACCCAAGAGCCAACAAGGTCCAGAGCAAGACATACCAAGCTTATTCTCCAGCACAGCAGAAAAACAGCCCTGAGCATTAAAAGACTGGCTTCCAAAAGACATGCCAAACCCAAGACACCTCAAAACTCACTACTGGACACTTCATTGAACTCCAGAGAGAACAGATCCAGCTCCACCCAGCAGTCACAGATGTTAGCTTCCCTAACCAGGAAACCTTGACAAGCTACTAGTCCAACCTCACCCACAGGGAGCAGATTCCACAATAAAGAGGAACCATGAACTTCTAGTCTACAGAAAGGGCACCCCAAACACAGCAATCTAAACAAAATAAAAAGGTAGATAAATATTCATCAGTTAAAGGACCAGGATAAATGCCCACCAAACCAAAAAAAGAGATAGGGAGTCTACCTGAGTAGTAACTGGCAATAATGATAGTAAAGATGATCCCAAATTTTGAAAATAAAATGGAGTTTCAAATAAATACACTAGAGACAAAGATTTAGAAGTTGCAAGAAATATTTGACAAGGACCTAGAAGAAATAAAGAAGAGTCAATCAATAATGAATAATGCAATCAGTTCAGTTCAGTCACTCAGTGTCCTGCTCTTTGCAACCCCATGACTGCAGCACACCAAGCCTCCCTGTCCATCACCAACTCCCGAGTTTACTCAAACTCATGTTCATTGAGTCGGTGATGCCATCCAAGTGTCTCATCCTCTGTCGTCCCCTCTTTCCACCTTCAATCTTTCCCAGTATCAGGGTCTTTTCCAGTGCGTCAGTTCTTAGCATCATGTGGCCAAGTATTGGAGTTTCTGCTTCAGCATCAGTCCTTCTAATGAATATTCAGGACTGATGTCCTTTAGGATGGACTGGTTGGATCTCCTTGCGGTCCAAGGGACTCTTGAAAGTCTTCTACAACACTGCAGTTAAAGAGCATCAATTCCTCACTGCAAAGTTTTCTTTATAGTACAACTCTCACATCCTAACAGAAGCAGAAGATATTAAGAAGAGATGGCAAGAATACACAGAAGAACTGTACAAAAAGGATCTTCACTACCCAGATAATCACGGTGGTGTGATCACTCATCTAGAGCCAGACATCCTGGAATGTGAAGTCAAGTGGGCCTTAGAAAGCATCACTATGAACAAAGCTAGTGGAGGTGATGGAATTCCAGTAGAGCTATTTCAAATCCTGAAAGACGATGCTGTGAAAGTGCTGCATTCAATATGCCAGCCAATTTGGAAACCTCAGCAGTGGCCACAGGACTGGAAAAGGTTAGTTTTCATTCCAATCCCAAAGAAAGGCAATGCCAAAGAATGCTCAAACTACCACACAATTGCACTCATTTCACATGCTAGTAAGGTAATGCTCAAAATTCTCCAAGCCAGGCTTCAGCAATACATGAACCATGAATTTCCTGATATTCAAGCTGGTTTTAGAAAAGGCAGAGGAACCAGAGATCAAATTGCCAACATCTACTGGATCATGGAAAAAGCAAGACAGTTCCAGAAAAACATCTATTTCTGCTTTATTGACTATGCCAAAGCCTTTGACTGTGTGGATCACAATAAACTGTGGAAAATTCTGAAAGAGATGGCAATACCAGACCACCTGACCTGCCTCTTGAGAAATCTGTATGCAGGCCAGGAAGCAACAGTTAGAACTGGACATGGAACAACAGACTGGCTCCAAATAGGAAAAGGAGTATGTCAAGGCTGTATATTGTCACCCTGCTTACTTAACTATACACAAACTACATCATGAGAAACGCTGGGCTGGATGAAGCACAAGCTGGAATCAAGGCTGCCAGGAGAAATATCAATAACCTCAGATATGCAGATGACATCACCCTTATGGCAGAAAGTGAAGAGGAACTAAAAAGCCTCTTGATGAAAGTAAAAGAGGAGAGTGAAAAAGTTGGCTTAAAGCTCAACATTCAGAAAACGAAGATCTTGGCACCCTCCCATCATTCCATGGGAAATAGATGGGGAAACAGTGTCAGATTTTTTAGTGTGTGTGCTCCAAAATCACTGCAGATGGTGACTGCAGCCATGAAATTAAAAGACGCTTACTCCTTGGAAGGAAAGTTATGACCAAGCTAGATAGCATATTCAAAAACAGAGACATTATTTTGCCGACTAAGGTCCGTCTAGTCAAGGCTATGGTTTTTCCAGTGGTCATGTATGGATGTGAGAGTTGGATTATGAAGAAGGCTGAGTGCTGAAGTATTGATGCTTTTGAACTATGGTGTTGGAAAAGACTCTTGAGAGTCCCTTGGACTGCAAGGAGATCCAACCAGTGCATTCTGAAGGAGATCAGCCCTGGGATTTCTTTGGAAGGAATGATGCTAAAGCTGAAACTCCAGTACTTTGTCCACCTCATGTGAAGAGTTGACTCATTGGAGAAGACTTTGATGCTGGGAGGGATGGAGGGCAGGAGGAGAAGGGGACGACAGAGGATGAGATGGCTGGATGGCATCACTGACTCGATGGACGCGAATCTGTGAAATCCAGGAGTTGGTGATGGCCAGGGAGGCCTGACGTGCTGCAATTCATGGGGTCGCAAAGAGTCGGACACGACTGAGCTACTGAACTGAACTCACATCCATACATGACTACTGGAAAAACCATAGCTTTGACTAGATGGACTTTGTTGGCAAAGTAATGTCTTGGTCAGAATTTTTTTCCAAGGAGAAAGTATCTTTTAATTTCAGGGCTACAGTCACCATCTGCATTGTTTTGGAGCCCCCCCAAAATAAGGTCTGTCACTGTTTCTATTGCTTCCCTATCTATTTGCCATGAAGTGATGGGACCAGATCCCAGGGTCTTAGTTTTCTGAATGTTGAGTTTTAAGTCAACTTTTTCACTCTCCTCTTTCATTTTCATGAAGAGGCTTTTTAGTTCTTCACTTTCTGCCATAAGGGTGGTGTCATCTGCCTATCTGAGATTATTGATATTTCTCCCAGCAATCTTGATTCCAGCTTGTGCTTCATCCAGCCCAGCATTTCTCATGATGTAGTTTGTATATAGTTAAATAAGCAGGGTGACAATATACAGCCTTGATGTACTCCTTTCCCGATTTGGAACCAGTCTGTTGTTACAAGTCCAGTTCTAACTGTTGCTTCCTGGCCTGCATACAGATTTCTCAAGAGGTAGGTCAGGTAGTCTGGTATTTCCATCTCTTGAAGAATTTTCCAGTTTTTTGTGATCCACACAATCAAGGATTTGGTGTAGTCAATAAAGCAGAAATAGATGTTTTCCTGGAACTCTCTTGCTTTTTCCATGATCCAGCAGATGTTGGCAATTTGATCTCTGGTTCCTCTGCCTTCGCTACATCCAGCTTGTACCTTTGGAAGATCACGGTTCATGTTGGGGAAACAGTGGAAACAGTGTCGGAGTTTATTTTGGGGGGCTCCACAATCACTGCAGATGGTGACTGCAGCCATGAAATTAAAAGATGCTTACTCCTTGGAAGAAAAGTTTTGACCAACCTAGATAGGATATTCAAAAGCAGAGATATTACTTTGCCAACTAAGGTCCGTCTAGTCAAGGCTATGGTTTTTCCAGTGGTCATGTATGGATGTGAGAGTTGGACTGTGAAGAAGGCTGAGCACTGAATAATTGATGCTTTCGAACTGTGGTGTTGGAGAAGACTCTTGAGAGTCCCTTCGACTGCAAGGAGATCCAACCAGTCCATTCTGAAGGAGATCAACCCTGGGATTTCTTTGGAAGGAATGATGCTAAAGCTGAAACTCCAGTACTTTGGCCACCTCATGAGAAGAGTTCACTCATTGGAAAAGACTCTGATGCTGGGAGGGATTGGGGGCAGGAGGAGAAGGGGACGACAGAGGATGAGATGGCTGGATGGCATCATGGACTCGATGGACGTTAGTCTGAGTGAACTCTGGGAGATGGTGATGAACAGGGAGGCCGGGTGTGCTGCGATTCATGGGGTCACAAAGAGTCGGACACGACTGAGCGACTGAACTGAACTGAACTGAACTGAGCTGTACTGTTGAAGCCTGGCTTGGAGAATTTTGAGCATTACTTTACAGTGTGTGAGATGAGTGCAATTGTGCAGTAGTTTGAGCATCCTTTGGCATTGACTTTCTTTGGGATTGGAGTGAAAACTGACCTTTTCCAGTCTTGTGACCAATGTTGAGTATTCCAGTTTTGTAGCACATTCACTGCCTCATCATTTAGGATTTGAAATAGCTTACCTGGAGTTCCATCACCTGCCCTTGCTTTGTTCTTAGTGATGGTTCCTAAGGCCCATTTGACTTAACCTTCCAGGATGTCTGGCTCTACATGAATGATCACACCATCGTGATTATCTGGGTCATGAAGATTTTTTTGTGTAGTTTTTCTGGGTATTCTTGCCACCTCTCCTTAATATCTTCTGCTCTTAGGTCCATACCATTTCTGTGCTTTATTGTGCCCGTCTTTGCATGTAATTTTCTCTTGGTGTCTCTAATTTTCTTGAAGAGATTTCTAGTCTTTCCCGTTCTATTGTTTTCCTCTATTTCTTTGCATTTATTGCTGAGGAAGGCTTTTTAGCTCTCCTTGCTATTCTTTGGAACTCTTCATTCAGATGGGTATATCTTTTCTTTTTTCACTTGCCTTTGCTTCTCCTCTTTTCTCAGCTATTTGTAAGACCTCCTCAGACAACCATTTTGCCTTTTTGCTTTCCTTTTTCTTAGGGATGGTCTTCATCCCTGCCTCCTGTACAGTGTCATGAACCTCTGTCCATAGTTCTTCAGGCACTCTTGTCTATCAGCTCTAATCCCTTGAATCAATCTATTTCTTACTTACACTGTATAATCATAAGGGATTTGATTTAGGTCATACCTGAATGGTCTAGTGATTTTCCCTACTTTCTTCAATTTAAGTCTGAGTTTTGCAAGAAGGAGTTCATGATCTGAGCCACAGTCAGCACCCAGGCTTGTTTTTGCTGACTGTATGGAGCTTCTCCGTCTTTGGCTGCAAAGAATATAATCAGTCTGATTTCAGTATTGGTGAAATGGTGGTGTCCATATCTAGAGTCTTCTCTTGTGTTGTTGGAAAAGGGTGTTTGCTATGACCAGTGTGTTCTCTTGGCAAAACTCTACTAGCCTTTGCTCTGCTTCATTCTGTAGTCCAAGGCCAAACTTGCCTGTTACTCCAAGTATTTCTTGACTTCCTACTTTTTCATTCCAGTCCCTGGTAATGAAAAGGACATCTTTTTTGTGTGTTAATTCTAGAAGGTCTTGTACATCTTCATAGAGCCGTTCAACTTTACCTCCTTTAGCATTACTGGTTGGAACATAGACTTGGACGTAAACGTACTGTGATATTGAAGGCTTTGCATTGGAAATTAACAGAGTTCATCTGTTGTTTTTGAGATTGCATCCAAGTACTGCATTTCAGACTCTTCTGTTGACTATGATGGCTACTCCATTTCTTCTAAGGGATTCTTGCCCACAGTAGTAGATATAATGCCGGAGACTCCTGGACATTCACTGGCAAGTCTGGGTCAGTCTCTTGTGGTGTCATACCTCCTTTCTCCTTGTTCCTGGTGCACACAAGTATCTGTCTGTTCCTTCCAAGAGTCTGTTTCCCCAGTCCTGTGTAAGTTCTGGTGACTCTATGGTGTAGTTAATGGTGACCTCCTCCAAGAGGGCTTATGCCATACCCAGGTCTGCTGCACCCAAAGCCCCTGCCCCTGTGGCAGTCCACTGCTGACCTGTACCTCCATAGGAGACACTCAAACACAGTTCTGTCTCAGTCTCTGTGGGGCCTCTGGGTCCTGATGTGCACAAGGTTTTTTTGAGCCCTCTGAGTGTCTCTGGTGAGTATGGAGTTTGATTCTAAATGCAGTTTTGCCCCTCTTACCGTCTTGCTGGGGCTTCTCTGTCCTTAGATGTATCTCCTCATAGCTGGTCCGGTGCCATGCAGCTGCTGCTCCAGCACCACACAGCTGCTACTCCAGTGCTGTGCAGCCAAATAATGCAATAAATGAGATCTAAAGCTCTCTGGAGGGAACCAACAGTAGAATAACCGAGGCAGAAGATAGAACAAGTGAGGTAGAACATAGAAATGTGGAAATAAATGCAGAGAAGAAGAAAAAGAATGAAAAGAAATCAGGGCAACCTCAGAGACCTCTGGGAAAATGTTAAACGCCCAAATATTCAAATCATAGGAGTCCCAGAAGAAGAAGACAGAAAGAAAGTGCGTAAGAAAATACATGAGGAGATAATAGTTGAAATTTCCCTAAAATGGGGAGGGAAATAGCCACTCAAGTCCAAGAAACCCAGATAGTCCCAAACAGGATACCCAAGGAAAAACACACATATTAATCAAACTAATGATGGTCAAACACAAAGAGCAAATATTAAAAACAGCAAGGGAAAAGCAACAAATAAGACACAAGGGGATCCCCGTAAAGATAAGAGCTGATCTTTCAATAGAAACTCTTCAGATCAGAAGGGAATGGCAGAACATTCCTAAAGTGATGAAAGAGAAAAAACCTACAAGCCAGATTACTATATGCAGCAAAGGTATCATTCAAATATGAAGGAGAAATCAAAAGTATTATAGACAAGCAAGAGCTGAGAGAATTCCACACCACCAAACCAGCTCTTAAATGAATGCAAAGCACCTCAATACATAAGACAAATACTAACAAGTACAAAAGGGGAAATTAGCAGTAACACAGTAAGAGTGGGCTGGAGAAGGCAATGGCAACCCATTCCAGTACTCTTGCCTGGAAAATCCCATGCATGGAGGAGTCTGGTAGGCTGCAGTACATGGGGTCACTAAGAGTCGGACATGACTGACTTCACTTTCACGCCTTGGAGAGGAAAATGGCAACCCACTCCAGTGTTCTTGCCTGGAGAATCCCAGGGATGGCAGAGCCTGGTGGGCTGCTGTCTCTGGGGTCACACAGAGTTGGACACGACTGAAGCGATGTAGCACCAGTAGTAAGAGTGGGAAATTTTAATACCCCTCTCACACCTATGGAGAAATCAACCAAACAAAATTAGCAAGGAAACACAAACTTTAAGTGATACAATTGACTAGTTAGACCTATTTGATACCTATTTGGTAGGACATTTCACCCCCAAACAATAAATTTCACCTTTTTCTTAAGTGTAGATGGAACATTGTCCAGGATAGAACATATCCTGGGCCAGAAAGCTAGCCTTGGTAAATTAAAAAGCAAATTATCTGATGCATCTTTTCTGATCACAATACAGTAAGATTAGATGTCTACTACAAGAAAAAATCTATTAAAAATACATATATATGGATGCTACACAACATGCTTCTGAAAAACCAACAAATCATGAAAGAAGAAAAGGGAAATAAAAATATGGATAAAAACAAATGAAAATGAAAACACGACAACCCAAAACCTATGGGATTCAGTAAAAGCAGTGCTAAGGGGAAGGTTCATAGCAATATAAGTTTATCTCAAGAAACAAGAGAAAAATCAAGTAAATAACCTAACTTTAGACCTAAAGCAACTAGAAAAAGAAGAAATGAAGAACCCCAGCGTTAGTAGAAGGAAAGAAATCATAAAAATTAGGGCAGAAGTAAATGAAAAACAAAGGAGACTATAGCGAAAAGCAACAAAACTAAAAGCTGGTTCCTTGAGAAGAGAAATAAAATAGAAAAACCAGTAACTAGACTAATCAAGGAAAAAAGGGATAATAACAATGGATAATAACAATGTTCCTGTTCCTATAATATTGATTAAATAAGCTAATAAATGCAAAGTATATAAAATATAATGCTAAATAGGTGGTAAATAATATTTATTTCTATTATCATTAAAGGCATCACCATTATCATCATTCAACAAAGCATTCAAGGATTAAAGTAGCTATTATTTATTATTACTTTAGTATTGAAGTAACTATTACTTTAATATTAAAGTAGTATTTATAAAGAATCTACCATAGGCTGGATCTCATACTAGATATTTTCTAGATCACTGCATTAATGCTCTGATCAGCTGTGTAACAAAAGATGGTGTAATAAAGCCAGAGATCATATCTTTACAGCCAGAAACATTTAGGTTCAGATATTAGATCTGCCACTTATTCTCTATGTGACTTTAGTAAATTGCTTATCATGTTTTTCTGTTTCTGAATGCATTTGTAAAACTGAAACAACAATTATTAACTCGGGGTGATGATATGTAGGGTAATATGAGTGTCTGTTAACATGTGCATGTGTGACTACATGTATACAGTGTATGTATGTGTGTGTATTTAGTTTAAGAGCTTAAATCATTCCTTAAATTTTAATTAATCATATTATTAGGACCTTCTTATTATCATAAATGAGATAACTAGACTTGGAGAAATTTCATGATATATCCATGTTCACGTCAAGTTGTAGAGCCAGCATTCAAGGTCTGCTCCTGCTGCTGCTGCTAAGTCACTTCAGTCGTGTCTGACTCTGTGCGACCCCAGAGACGGCAGCCCACCAGGCTCCCCGGTCCCTGAGATTCTCCAGGCAAGAACACTGGAGTGGGTTGCCATTTCCTTCCCCAATGCATGAAAGTGAAAAGGGAAAGTGAAGTCGCTCAGTCAGGTTGGACTCCTAGCGACCCCATGGACTGCAGCCTACCAGGCTCCTCTGTCTATGGGATTTTCCAGTCAAGAGTACTGGGGTGCCATTGCCTGCTCCCATTCAAGGTCAAGTGAACTTAAATATTAAGGCTTTTGTTTTGGCACTTCACAATAATGGTTCAGACAGTGTCTTTGCAGAGAATTCAATGTGGAATGAAGTTGAAGAAAATCAAATGAATACTCTCTACTTTTTACAAACTTAAATTTCACAAGTCCCAGTCTGTCTTAAAATAAAATTGCTTTATATTGGTTAACAGAAAAAAGGAAATAAGGGAGAACCAAATCAACAAAATTAGAATTGAAAATGGAGAAATCACAACAGAAATCACAGAAATACAGAGCATCATAAGAGACTACTATTATCAACTATATGCCAATAAAATGGACAACTTGGAAGCAATAGATGAATTCTTAGAAAAGTATAATCTTCCAAAACTGGACCAGAAGAAATAGACAATCATAACAGGCTCATCACAAGCACAGAAGTAAAAACTGTAATAAAAAATCTTCCAACAAAGAAAAGCTCAGGACCAGACGGCTTCACAGGTGAATTCTACCAAAAATTTAGAGAAGAGCTAACATGTATCCTACTCAAACTCTTCCAGAAAATTGCAGAGGAAGGTAAATTGCCAATCTCATTCTATGAGGCCACCATCACCCTAATACCAAAACCTGACAAAGATGCCACAAAAGAAGAGAACTACAGGCCAATATCATTGATGAACATAGATGCAAAAATCTTCAATTAAATTCCAGCAAACAGAATCCAACAAGATATTAAAAAGATCATACACCATAACCAAGTGGGCTTTATTCCAGGGATACAAGGATTCTTCAATATTTGCAGATCAATCAATGTGACACCACATAAAAAAATTGAAAGATAAAAACCATGTGATTATCTCAATAGATGCATAGAAATTCTTTGACAAAATTAAACATCCATTTATGATAAAAAGCCAGAAAGCAGGCATAGAAGGAACATACCTTAACAAAATAAAAGCTACATATGATAAACCCACAGCAAACATTATCCTCAATGGTGAAAAATTGAAAGCATTTCCCCTGAAGTCAGGAACAAGACAAGGGTGCCCACTGTCACCACTATTATTCAACATAGTTTTGGAAGTTTTAGCCACAGCAATCAGACAAGAAAAGAAAATAAAAGGAATCCAGATTGAAAATAAAGAAGTAAAACTCTCACTGTTTGCAGATGACATGATCCTCTACATAGAAAACCCTAAAGACACCACCAGAAAATTACTAGAGTTAATCAATGAATATACTAAATATGCAGGATATAAAATTAACATGCAGAAATCCCTTGCATTCCTATACACAAACAATGAGAAAACAGAAAGAGAAGTTAAGGAAACAATTCAGTTCACCATTGTGATGAAAAGAGTAAATTACTTAGGAGTAAATCTACCTAAAGAAACAGAAGATCTATATAAAGAAAACTATAAAAACACTGATGAAAGAAATAAAAGATGACATAAATAGATGGAAAATATACCATGTTCATGGATAGGAAGAATCAATATGGTGAAAATGAGTATACTACCCAAAGCAATCTATAGATTCAGTGCAACACCTATCAACCTACCAATGGTATTTTTCACAAAACTAGAACAAATAATTTCCCAATTAGTATGGAAATACAAAAAAAACCTTGAATAGCCAAAGCAATCTTGAGAAAGAAGAATGGAACTGGAGGAACCAATCTGCCTGACTTCAGACTATACTACAAAGCTACTGTCATCAAGACAGTATGTCACTGGCACAAAGACAGAAATATAGATCAGTAGAGCAAAATAGAAAGCCCAGAGATAATTCCATGTACCTATGGGCACCTTATCTTTGACAAAGGAGGCAAGAATATACAACGGAGAAAAGACAATCTCTTCAACAAGTGTTGCTGGAAAATTGGTCAACCACCTGTAAAAGAATGAAACTAGAACACTTTCTAACACCATACACAAAAATAAACTCAAAATGGATTAAAGATCTAGATATAAGACCGGACACTATAAAACTCCTATGGGAAAACATAGGCAAAACTTTCTCTGATATAAATCACAGCAAGATCCTCTATGACCCATCTCCCAGAGTAATGGAAAGAAAATCAAAATTAAACAAATGGGACCTAATTAAACTTAAAAGCTTGTGTACAATGAAGGAAACTATAAGCAAAGTGAAAAGACAGCCTTCAGAATGGGATAAAATAATAGCAAATGAAGCAACTGACAAAGAATTAACCTAAAAATATACAGGCAGCTCATGTGGCTCAGTACCAGAAAAATAAATGACCCAATCAAAAAATAGGCCAAAGAACTAAATAGACATTTCTCCAAAGAAGACATACGGATGGCTAACAGGCACATGAAAAGATGCTCAACATCACTCATTATCAAGAAACGCAAGTCAAGACCACAATGAGGTACCATCTCACGCCAGTCAGAATGGCTGCTATCCAAAAGTCTATAAACAATAAATGCTGGTGTGGATGTGGAGAAAAGGGAACACTCTTACACTGTTCGTGTGAATGCAAAGTAGTACAGCCACTGTGAAGAAAGTGTGGAGATTCCTTAAAAAACTGGAAATAAAACTGCCTTATAACCCAGCAATCCCACTGCTAGGCATACACACCGAGGAAACCAGAATTGAAAGAGACACGTGTACTCCAGTGTTCATCACAGCACTGTTTACAATAGCTAGGACATAGAAGCAACCTAGGTGTCCATAGGCAGATGAATGGATAAAAAAGCTGTGGTACATATACACAATGGAATATTACTCAGCCATTAAAAAGAATACCTTGAATCAGTTCTAATGAGGTCGATGAAACTGGAGCCTATTAAATAGAGTGAAGTAAGTCAGAAAGAGAAACACCAATACAGTGTATTAATGCATATATGGAATTTAGAAAGATGGTAATGATGACCCTATGTGTGAGACAGCAAAAGAGACACAGATGTAAATAACAGACTTTTGGACTCTGTTTGAGAAGGTGAGGGTGGGATAATTTGAGAGAATAGCATTGGAAGATGTTGTTATCATATATGAAATAGATGCTCAGTTTAAGTTCGATGCATGAAATAGGGCACTGAAAGCCGGGGCACTAGGACAGCCAGGACAGATGGGATGGGGAGGGAGGTGGGAGGGGGATCCGGGATGGAGGACACATGTATACCCGTACCTGATTCATGTTAATGTATGGCAAAAACACCACGCTATTGTAAAGTAATTAGCCTCCAATTAAATAAATTAATTTAAAAATTCATAAATAAAAATTGAGTTTCAAAACATCAGAAAAAATGAGGATATTCAAAATCCACATAGTAAGTATAGCATTATCATCCTTAATATGTAAAGGCATATGTTCTTAAAATCAGTTAGAAAAGAATGACAGCAGTAGAAATTAAAGAACATACAGTATAAACTTAGTAGCTATCTATAAATACAAACATGTAAAAGCATATTAGTAGTTTATAAGGAAAATAAAAGTAATATATACTACTCTTTCATTTCCCATGAAGTAACAGTTAGTAGCATTATATTTAGTGTGTTTAAGACTATTTATAGTAAAAAGAGTTTTTCTTATGTGATACCAGCTGGGACATAAAAACATTTCTGTAAGCACAGTTGGAAAATTTTATTAAGAGACTGAAATAACTTTAGGACAAGAAATTCTATGTATAGGAATTTTTCAAAATATGTGGATTTTTCTCAGGTATAGTCTAAATATCCACAAATTTGAGAAAGACTTTATAAATTACTAAGCTATATAATGGAATATTATGAAAAATGTTCAAGCTATAGTTTTAGGAAGTATTTAATGAATGGAGAAATATTTATAACACAGAGATTAAGAGATAAAAGGTAGTATGCAACTCTATATTGTATGTAATGAAAAAATATTATATCTTGTGACAAATGTGTATGTCTAAGAGAAGACATGCTTGAAACCTACCAAAATATTAATCATGATTATGGGTAAACTTCTTCTTTATACTCTGTAGACTATTCTAATTTTCAAAAATTACCATTAAGTTAATTCTTTAATCAGAAAAACCATTAGTAAAGCATAAATGATTTAAGGCCTGCTTGGGGGCTGTTTGCTTCCCTGGTGGCTCAGAGGTTAAAGCATCTGCCTGGAATGCAGGAGACCTGGGTTCAATCCCTGGGTGGGGAAGATCCCCCTGGAGAAGGAAATGGCAACCCACTCTAGTACTCTTGCCTGGAGAATCCCATGGACAGACGAGCCTGGTGGGCTACAGTCCATAGGGTCACAAAGAGTCAAATATGACTGAAGCAACTTAGCACTCACGCACAACATTAACCCTAATATTAACCATGTTACTTCATAAGTAATAACACCAACTGTATGGTTAAACGTTTTAAAACAATTTTTTCTCATAGTCTGAGAGACTGTGTAGAATTATGTTAGTATAGTCTTAATATTTTGTACAGTAGCAAAAGAGGTAACATAAGTTTACATTAGGTACTGCAAAACAAAAATTGTGTACATTATACCAGATACCCATTTTTTCTCATTTATTCATATTATTTAATAAAAATGTGTTGAACATTATGTAGAAGTTGCCATATATTCTAAAAAATTTGACAGTCCAAGAGTCACAAATTAGAATTTTAGAAAAGTAAGCAAGATGATAGGTTTTCTGTGACAAGCTGAGTTCTGAACTCCAGAGTTTTATTTACTGAGTAAAGGAATATTTGTTTATTCCCTCTAATCTTCTCAGTGCACCTCCCTATCCCCTTTATTTTTGTACATTTATCTTCCCTCATCTTTGTATTTAGTGCTTATCCTTATCATATACTTCTGTTTTTAATCAACTTCATGATTTATAACAGCATCCTCTAGCCTGTTCTAAACATAGTGGCCACTTATTAAATAAATGAAATTAATTCCATGTTTCACTCTTGCAATTACTGCTGAACTGGCAGGAGTTCAATTTTAGATTATTTTGCTCTATTCATAGATAATGCCTTTACAGGTACTGTCTATTCAATACTCTGCATGTCTAAGATGCAGTGACTTTTTCTAAATATCTAACAATGTAATTAAACTATTGAATATTTAATAATGTTTAAATATTAATGTTCTTAGAGGGCAGGAATATATAAAAATGGGATTCATATTTTATTCCTTTAGATAATGGTAGTGAAACAACAATCATTGCATCTCTTGAGCATATAGATGGATAGTTTGCTATCAAAGGCGAAACCAAGTGGGTGTTCATCAAATAAGAGTAGCTGGAGGCCTGTGTTGTTGGCTGTCAATACTTCTTGTATATTAGTGTTTGATTTCAAGATTTCCTGAATTAAACTTATCTTGATTCATTAATACTGAATATAGTAATTAAACAGCCATAGTAAAAGGTAAAAATAAAAACTTGTCTTTTTTACGTAAAAAAAGTTGTGGATTTTTTAAAGATCTTAGTGAGGTGTATGTAGTTAGATGTATAGACTAAGAAAAGGAAGAGATATAATGTTTTACTTAATTGTGTTTAAAATAAATACATATTATTGGTGGGAAGAGATCTTGCCTGCGGTGTTAAAATATCAAGAAGATAGGATGAGCAGTAATTATGGTTTGAGCACTCATGTGTAAATCAACTGTCTTTAAATTGGGATGAGTGCAATATTAATTCATAGATAGTCCATTGAAGAGTTGAGAAGAAACTATTAGCAATGACATTTATATTTTTCCTGAAGATGAAATAAAAATTGTCTTGATGTTTAAAACATAAATATGTACTAGAGTCTTCACTGGGTCCTTATGTCATATTTCCCATTTCTTTGAAGAATCCGTAAGGTATTTGGGGGAAGAGTGTTGTTTGCACAAAACCAAGTGGATATTTGCATTCAGCATTTTGTAAGGCTGTATAGTTTACATGTGTCTCATTAATTTATTATATGAATTATATTATGTAGTTTTTACTACATTAAACTTGTGAAAATTAATACCGGGCTCAAAATGAACCCTGCAGAATAATCCTTGGTTGAGGATAATATTAATATTTTTTTCTTCTTTTTTTTTTAAAATAAATCTAAAGCATCAGATAAGAGACAGGGAATGTCTGACAATGATCCTGAATTATTGACTAATAGCACTCCAGTATTGACTTTTCCTTACCCCCCAAACATTTTCATAATAGCACTGAAATCAATTTGGAAAGCTTAGCCTACTATATCCAAATTCTAGGGAAAAATTCCCAGGGACAATTAAAACCTGACAGCTAAATCTGATACCCTATTTCTAAATGTTAGTTTTTACTGCTGAAATGGCTCACCATAGGTAATGAGCAGAAGTATATGTATGGACTATTCTTCTAAGTGTGGACTGATAACAACTCCATCCCTTTAGTCTTGACTGGTGTTAACTGGATGTTACAGAGCATTTGAGAGTGGCAGCTCTCAGAGACTATGTTCCAGGGTTTATTTTACGTCATGTATGCATGCTAAGTTGCTTTCGTCGTGTCCAACTCTTTGTGACCTTATGGGCTGTAGTCCGCCAGGCTCCTCTGTCCATGGGATTCTCTAGGCAAGAATACTGGAGTGGGTTGCCATTTCCTCCTCCAGGGGATCTTCTTGACCCAGGGATGGAACTCATGTCTCTTATGTCTCCTTGCACTGGCAGGCAGGTTCTTTGCTAGCAGCACCACCTGGGAAGCCCCCTTATTTTAGGTCAGGGCTGAGCAAAGGAGATGCATTTGCTCTATCCCACAGGTTGCATTCTCAGAATACCAGCATCCCACCTAGCAAGGGGATGTAGGACCTCTGCAACTGCGAAAAGATTGTTTTATCCTAAAAAGTTTAACAAAGATAGTATCTGGGGCTATCTGTCTGGAAACTACCACAGTAATGATGAAACCCTAGGCTTAATGATTGCTGACTAACAAAGTGATTTGGAGTTTCAGTGAGTGATCCTTGAAGGGAAAAACTGAGTCTTGGTGGGAGAACCTGTTCTCCATAGGCAGGAGACTGCTGCTCTAGAAACTATATCACTTTATCATGCAATACCCTCTAGAATGTAGCTTCCCAGGTGGTTCAGTGGTAAAGAATCCACCTGCAAAGCAGGAGATGCAGATTTGATCCCTGGAGAAGATCCCCTGGAGCAGGAAATGGCAACCCACTCCAGTATTCTTGCCTAGTGGAGTGGGTTGTCCCTTGGACAGAGGAGCCAAGTGGGCTATAGTCCATGGGGTCACAAAGAATCACACACAATTTAGCAACTGAGCATGCACTCTATAGAATATTGTAATATTCTGGAAATAAATTATGGTAATGTTGGAGGCCCAGAGAGAAAATAGAGCTAGCTAACTCAATCTTTGTTCCTCTTATACAAGATAGGAGACAGTTTTCAGACAAAACATGAGATCTATACCCGAGGCATGAGAAAAAATATTACCCATTGAGCAAGCTTCATACCAGACTCATATCTGAAAAATCATAACTAGATTCATACCTGAAAAATAACTCAAGTTAATTTCATTGAGTTTTGCCTTTAGGAACATATTATCCACATCTGAACAATTAATAGCTAGCTATATATGATTGAACTCCTATGGCAGGTGTGTATGTCTCACTATAGATCAGAAAATATCCACCATAGCAAGAGTGTTTTGGGAACAAGTCTTCTCTTTTTATCAATTTCTGGCAAGATTCATTCAAACTAAGGGACATTTTTAATTAGATTTATTTACAGTAAATTTCACATGTTTCAAGTATATAATTAGATAAGCTTTGCTTTGTTTTCCCATCTATGAAAACATTACCACAATCATTACTCACATTGAGGTGAGTGTATGAACTGAATGGAATCTTTTGGAGAAATACCTTTTAAAATGAGAAGAAAATTGGACTAAACATGTTTCTAAAATTAAAGAATATATTAAAATTAAAGAATATTAATTTTATGGAAAGGTAGGAAAAATGAGCTACCCTGGTGGCTCAGATGGTAAAGTGTCTGCCTGCAATGCAGGAGACCCGGGTTCAATTCCTGGGTCAGGAAGATCCCCTGGAGAAGAAAATGACAACCCACTCCAGTACTCTTGCCTTGAAAATTCCATGGACTGAGAAGCCTGGTAGGCTAGAGTCCATGGGGCTGCAAAGAGTCGGACACAACTGAGCCGCTTCTCAGGAAAAATGTAAGAGGCAGTATCCAAAAAGTGATAAAAGATTCTTAAAGTCAGATAAATGAAGAAGTAGTCACTCATTTGGGCCATGGAGGTAATTGATGGGAGATTTTAATAAAAGTGATGAGAATGGAAATCATAGTACCGGTGATTTCATGAAAATGGGAAGCAAATAAAGAATGATCTTGACTGTAGATTACCACTTTCGGAAACTTGGCTCTGAAAGTTCCAGGAACTGTGGTAGTGAGGAAAGGATATGGGATTCATGGAGTGTGGGGGTTTGCTTACTCAGTATTTATTTTTTAAGATTGTTGATAGTTGTTCACATCTATAGATTTTTCAGAAATAAGATGCTGAAGATTACATTTAAGTGGGGATAACTGAGAGTGTGAGGCAAATTAAGAAGAAAAAGAATAAGGACCTAGTGTATATATAGCACATGGAACTTTGCTCGACGTTATGTGGCAGCCTGGATGGGAGAGAAGTTTGGAGGAGAATGGATACATGTATATGTATAGTTGAGTCTCTTCAACCTGAAACTATCCCAATATTGTTTGTTAATTGGCTTTACCCCAATGCAAAATGAAAAGTTTTTTTAAAAAATTGAGAGAGAAGATTTAGAGAATAAGTGGAAGGATTATACTTCAGGTTAAAGACAGTTCTACCAATGGAGGAAGAAAATGAGTAAATATCTATTTTGGCGATTTTACCTTCAGTTTTTTTCTTCCATCTCTCCTGTTCTTATTCCTCAGTCAGTTGAGTAGATTCATCTTTCTTTACCAAGAGCCTATTTTTACTTCAGATGTCCCTATCTAAGAAATGGTACCCTCATTAATTTCGGACAAATATCTGGAATTTGCCCTCGATCTGTGCCTTTCCCTTACCTCCCACGTGCAATCCATAAATACATCCTTTAATACTACCTTCAAAATAGGTCTTAAATTGAATCACTCCTTACTTTCCCAATTTAGGCCAACAGTATGTATCTTCCATGTTATTGTTTAGTTGCTAAGGAATGTCCGATTCTGTGTGACACCGTGGACTGTAGCCCGCCAGGCTCCTCTGTCCCTGGGATTTTCCAGGCAAGACTACTGGAGAGGGTTGCTGTTTCCTCCTGCAGGAGATCTTCTCCACCCAGGGTTTGAACTCATGTCTCCTACATCAACAGGCAGGTTCTTTACGACCAAGCCACCAGAGAAGCCCCTCTGTCTTTTATACTCCTGCTTATTATGTTATATATACTTATTTTATACATGAGTAGTTCCTTAATGGTTAGAGTGACCGTATGCTTAGCTTCCTAACTTAAACAAAGCATTTTTGATATTGATAAAAGATGCTATTCACACCTCATTGGTGCTCAGTCACTCAGTCATGTCTGACTCTTTGTGACCCTATGGACTGCAGCCTGCCGGGCTATTCAGTCCATGGGACTTTCCAGGCAAGAATACCAGAGCTGGTTGACATTTCTTCCTGCAGGGCATCTTCTTCACCTAGGGATTGAACCTCTGTCTCCTCCATTGGCAAGCAGATTCTTTAGCCCTGAGCCACCCGGGAAGCCCATCCTTAGGTGAAGTATTAGACAAAAAATTTGACTCCATTAAAGACACAAAACCACCTTATTAATGGATGTTCCAGTTCCCACTCTTGTCAGTAAAAAGTTTATTCTTCCATGTAGCTGCCAGAATGAAGAGTTATCAGATTGTGTCATTTCTCCCCACTCCACTTGCCACCTCCCCCTACCCACCAAACACAAACTCATTCCCAGCTTCAAACTTCCTGGAGAGTTCCACTGAATGTGAAGTTAAAAGCAAACGCCAGCCAATGACCTAGAAGACCATCCATGAGTTGATTTTGTTCATCTTTCCTAACTCACCTCAGAATGTATGTTCTCCCTTTCTTTTTCTTCTTCTTTTATTATCTCTCAACCAAATGAGTCTCTTGTCTTTTCTGTGTACCATGAACATACACAACTTTCTTGTCTGAGGGCTTTTATATTTTCTTTTCTTTTTGCCTAGCATATGCTTTTCCTGGATGTCCCTATGGTCCTAGGAACCTATGGTTCTTCCTGATAAGTCTAAACTCAAATGTGATTGCATCAGAATGCTCTTTCCTAACCACACAAGTAGCTTACTTTTAATCTTCCAAGCACTATAAATCTCACTACTTGTTTATGTCCTTCATAGCACTTACCACAACCGGTAATTATTTCCTTTATTTCTTTACTTTTTTGTAATTTGTGTTCTCTTCAGTTCAGTTCAGTCACTCAGTCATGTCCGACACTTTGCGACCCCATGGACTGCAGCACGCCAGGCTTCCTTGTCCATCACCAACTCCTGGAGCTTACTCAAACTCCTTTCCATTGAGTCAGTGTTGCCATCCAAGAATCTCATCCTCCATCATCCCTTTATCCTCCTGCCTTCAGTCTTTCCCAGAATCTGGGTCTTTTCCATGAGTCAGTTCCTTGCATCAGGTGACCAAAGTATTGGAGTTTCAGCTTCAGCATCAGTCCTTCCAATGAATATTCAGGACTGATTTCCTTTAGGATTGACTGATTGAATCTCCTTGCAGTCCAAGGGACTCTCAAAAGTCTTCTCCAACACTACAGATCAAAAACATCAATTTTTCGGCCCTCAGCATTCTTTATAGTCCAGCTCTCACATCCATACATGACTACTAGAAAAACCGTAGCTTTGACTGGATGGACTTTGTTGGAAAAGTAATGTCTTTTCTTTTTAATACGCTGTCTAGGTTGGTCATAGCTTTTCTTCCAAGCAGCAAGTGTCTTTCAATTTCATGGCTGCAGTCACCATCTGCAGTGATTTTTCTTTTCTTTTTGCTTAGCACATGCTTTTCCTTGTGTTCTCTTACTAAAATATAGTTCATGAGATCAAGGTCTCCATAGAAGTATAGAATGGTGCACTCAATTTGAAAAGTTGTTTGGAACTTTCAATAGAGCTGAAAATAGGCTGTATAATCGAATAATTCTACCCCTCTGTATCTATCCATCAGAAGTACACAAGTGTTCACCCCCAAAATGTACTAGAATGTTTATAACAACATTATTTTTAATATCTCCAAACTAGAATCATACCAAATGTCTACCTGTACTATAATAGATAAACATACTATGGTATATTCAGTTAAAAAAGAAGACGACAAAGGAACAAGGGAAAAGGGAAATTTTTTTAAAGTGAAATAACCTGTATTGTTTGAAGTCAGGCAACTGGAGCACTAAGGAACCTAGCAAGGCTTCCCAGTTACTGATGATATTTGGTTTCCTGGTTAGGCTGCCAGCTTACACAGGTGTATGAAATTTTTGAAAATCCTTCAAGATGTAAACTTATGTGCATTTTTTGTTATATCATTTTATGTTTTCACAAAAAATAATTTAAAAATGCATGGGGATGTGTCAGGATACAAAGATTGAGAATTCTTATAATAGCTGGTGCTTGTAAAGTGGTACTAATTGGAAAGACTGCCAGGCAATGTAAGGTACCCAGCTGAGGTTGGAGACTTGGACTTTGTTGTGGCCTGATGTGCACAGCTCTGTGACAGTCTCTGATCTGATTTTAGCAGCTTGGGTGTGAGAGTAGAGGAAGTATGATGTTCCAGATCCAGGTTGGACCTTTTTTTCAGAGCGGGGCTGGCAGGAGGTTAAAGAGAAAGAAAGCTGATGTCAACAAGAGATGCATTCACGTTGGTGTCTCTAGACTGGATACAAAGGAATATGGAGTTTGTCCACTTATTGAGGAAAGGTAGGGAGACAAGCAACTAGAGGTCTATGGGCTTCAGTTATAGTTGTAGTAGGAAGAAACATGCGAGAACATGGAAGGATAGGTATTAGAACAAATGAGAATTTACAGTTGAAAACTTCAGAGATGGAATAGTTCCCAGGTGTAGTTTTGGGCTTCCCTGGTAGCTCAGCTGGTAAAGAATATGCCTGCAATGCAGAAGACCTGGGTTTGATTCCTGGGCCAGGAATTTGCCTCAAGAAGGGATATGCTACCCACTCCAGGATTCTTGGGATTCCCTGGTGGCTCAGTCAGTAGAGAATCCGTCTGCAAGGTGGGAGACCTGAGTTTGATCCCTGAGTTGGGAAGATGCCCTGGAAGAGGGCATGGCAACTCACTCCAGTATTCTTGCCTGGAGAATCCTCATGGACAGAGGAGCCTGGTAGGCTGCAGTACGTGGGTCGGAAGGAATCAGACATTACTGAGTGACTAAGCACACAGCACATGTGTAGTTTTGGGTTTGAGGGCTTGAGACAAGGTGAATGTAAAGTTCATCAGAGTCAAAAAACTCTAGAAACTTTGAAGCAAGCACTTGAACTAGTCACCTGCATGGGAGAGTTTTGACAAGAATTTGAGTGAAGGGGAAGGCCACAAGCATGGTGCTGAATCTTTTGATAAACGTGGAAAAGTGACCCAGAGGCTGGTGCATGATTCTGGATCACAGAATTGAGTGGCATGATATCAAAGGAGGCAGGCTCTCTCCATGAGGGTGAAAGAGAAACAGTTCCGGTGTCAGGCTTTGGATGGGGTGGAGCTGAGGACTAGCAGAATGCTGACATCTTTTCTGATTCATGAATTCCCTGACCCTGTGACTTCATTGTCTTCATTTCAGAGACCTAGGCTTAGTGGGTAGGAGAAGGCAATGGCACCCCACTCCAGTACTCTTGCCTGGAAAATCCCATGGGCGGAGGAGCCTGGTGGGCTGCAGTCCATGGGGTCGCAAAGAGTCAGATGACTGAACAACTTCACTTTCCCTTTTCACTTTCATGCATTGGAGAAGGAAATGGCAACCCACTCCAGTGTTCTTTCCTGGAGAATCCCAGGGATGGGGGAGCCTGATGGGCGCCATCTATGGGGTTGCATAGAGTCGGACACGACTGAAGTGACTTAGCAGCAGCAGCAGCAAGCTTAGGGGAAGGAAGGAAGACTATTTTCAGGAAAAGGGAGGAACTTAGGGGGCAGTTTGATGAAGGGCTTTTTTTGTTTTTTTTTTTTTTGTTTTGCTTTGTTTTGCTTACCTTGGAACAGGGATTTTTAAAGTTTTAGGAGAAGATCAGTGATGTCTAAGTAGAACAGTAAAGCATGAAACTATATGGAAACAAGAGTAAACAGAACACTCTGGGTTCTGATCAAGGGTGACCAGATGCTAAGAATGGTGTTTTGCTGTATCTCGAAGTGCCATGTATATGTTGTTAAGTTATTTCAGCATTTCTATAGGGCCAAGTTCCAGGTAAAAGCGTGAAAGTGACTCAGCTGTGTCAGGCTCTTTGCAATCCCATGGACTGTAGCCCACCAAGCTCCTTTGTCCATGAAATTTCCCAAGCAGGAATACTGGAATGGGTAGTCATTCCCTTCTCCAGGGGATCTTCCCAACCCAGGAATCGAATCTGGGTCTCTTGCATTGCAGGCAGACTCTTTACCATCAGAACCACCAGGGTAGAGTCATATAATCCATGATATAGGCAAAATGGGCTGTTCTTCAGAGTTCCAGCAGATTGGTAGGGAGACTTCAATACAATGCTCCTGGAAAATTCTAGACTAAGGTTAGAGAGGAAAGACAATTTAGTTCTTGGGACATATCCCTTCTTCGTAATTGTGTCAGTGTTTGGTGGATGGATAAACATGTACTCCTTCAGAAGAAGCCAGGGAATTAAGCTAGTTTTTAGAGTAATAATCTGTGGTATCGATTCCTGATTCCCTATTGAAATGGTAGCTGGTAACCATGGAAAATAGACTTCCATAAGGCTGCAGCAAGATATAAACAGGGAATCTTCCCTGGGGTGGACTGAAACAGTCTTTGAAAGAGCAACAAACTGTTTCTGAGAACAGGATATGCAGTCCAAATGGAGAGAAAGTAAATGAGGGGAAGCCAAACTGGCTCAGTGGCAACAGTCTCTGGTTATCCCAAAGGGGTGGCTTGCTTGTTTCCAGGGCTGGTAGAATATGCCCTGGTAACACTCTGTGTTGCTGCCCATCTGTGTCTTTAAAGGACTTGACTAGCAGCTGGGGAGTGCAAGGGTGTGATCTAGCTCCATGGGCACAATCATTACCTTTCTGCAGTTTAAGAATGCTCTGAACTGGGCCTTTGAGTTCCTGTTATGTCCTCAGAGTGGATGAAAGGGCTGAATTTCCTAAATAACTAGGGTCTATTAGCTTGCCATGCAGAGACCCCACAGCTGGCCAGATCTGATGCCCCATAGAAAAAGAACCACATGATTCTGGAACCACATGATTAAAATTATGAGGAGGAAAAGAGAGTGAATTAAAGATTCCAAGAAATGATTTGAGTCTTAGAAAGAGAGAGAGCCAATAACCACATACTTGAGAGTAAAGACTCTTGGGATGCTTATAAATGTTTATAAGGCTTGGGAGAAACCTCCAGAAAGTAAAAGATTTTAAAAAATATGAGTGTGTGTATGTGTGAACAAAATAACAAAAACACTAAAGAATGACTGACGCACTGAGAATATAAAGAAAATGATAAGCAATTATCTTTGAAAAATTCACGTTATTTTTTATAAGCAAAAAAGGAACACAGATTGTATTAGCTTGGGACTTTAATATCTTGCTATATCCAAACTGTAGAATAAAGGTAAGAGAAATTAGGTATTTGGTTCTTAAAAAGGCGTAAGAAATGAAGGGATAAATGTCTAAATGAGAGGAAAATTTAGAGTCTTCATTTTCTTTTGAGAAAAGCCGTGCCCCGGAAGCCTGCTGAAATGACTTGCATAAGAAACAGATATATTCTAAAGACTCTGGTAAAATGTCTCCTCCCTTCAAGCTCTCTCTTAGGCCCTTAGCTCTACTCTGTCTCATTTTCTGTTTTGTAGGACTGAATTTAAATCAGTAAATAAAAATATAAAGATGTTAAAGCACTTCATCAATTTGAAGTATTTAATGAGAAGTTCCAGGGTGCTATATCATGCTGTGGATGTTCGTTCAACTCCCACGTTCAGTTTCTAAAGGCCTAATTTATATTATGGCAATAGTTTAAGTTTCAAGGTAGCTAAAATGACCCTTTTCTAGCCCCGTGATAATTCTATGCCCCAAATTTTCCATTTGGTGTCTTGTAAGTTTTTAAGATAATTATTGTTTGATCTATGGTATCTCAGAATATTTTATTTCTCCTGCCACAAATATTATATAATTGCTTCTTTATCTTTGCTGCTTTTTAAGGTCTACATGGTATCTCTCTCTCTAATGGCTAAAAAGTAAATATGGCACTGTGTTTTGTCTGTGCAAGGAGTTCAACTATGATTAAGTGGCAAGCACTAGAAAGTACTTCCTTAGGAAAACCAATAACAAGCATTATTTGGCTTTTCAGTGTGGAAAATGAATGTTGCATTTTATTCCTTTCCATCATCGCCCTTAGCATTGCATCTTCTTGCAATAGCACCAAGAATAATGCAAGGTCATTTCTAAAGTGTTTGCTTTTCTTAGCTTTGTTCACCTTTCCTCTGAGAGAAGGAGGTTATATGTTTAAATTGTGACCCTAATGTCTCTTGTGTGTCCACAAGCTCCCCTTTAATTACTCAGGTGGGCAGATGAAAACTGAATAAGTGCACAAAAGTTTATGGTTTTCATAAATGCATCCATTGTGATGATTTTCATTATCCATACCATCTGAAGGCTATGTGCTTTTTAAAGCTAGCATTTTCCAAGTCTGAAGCAAAATAAAACCATAGAAAAGTTGATTTCCAATAGAAACTGGTGAACTGCTTTCTCTATACCATTACCTTAAAGAGTTTATCTAATAATTACAGGTTTCAGTCTCCGGAATTGCCTTCCCTTGCTTTGATATGCTCTAGTATATAGATCATAGGCTCAGAACTCATATTCTGTCATGTTAGTAGGTTCTATGAAAATATTTATTTGTAAACCTAGGGTCTAGTTAAGTTTTCATTTTAATTAACCTATATAATCTGTTTTTGAAAATAAAACTCATCCTTTCATCTGCATTGTAATTATAGGGTGTACAGAATGTCAAGTTTTAATTGGCTTAAGAGACCTATGTACAATAAAGCCTCATAGCAAATGTATCAGAGGGCTTTATAGAGGACCAGCTGGCCCTCTGTTAAGGTTAGGACTACCACAAATGGAAAAGGTTTAACCCTCTTTCAGATTCTCCAGTATCTCAAAATCAATACAGAAAAGCTTCATAGATGCCCTGATCTTACAAAAGAGTGTCACAGATGATTTCTCCAGGGGGTTCTAAATATGCAGCAGTTACTAGTTATTATTTCTGCACAGTTACAGTACCTACTCATCCATAAGCAGCTGATGTTGATGGGATAAATCCAGTAGCATTACTATAAATCTGGACTGAATAGTGGTTGAATGAAAAATTCCTAAAATCTCCTAAATCCTTATGATTTCAAGGAGTTCTAAATCTTAAGCATTTGTTATGTAAACAATATTGTTAAGCCAGAAAATTTCTAAAAGTCTTTATGCTTCAGATGTAAATTCTCAACTCACAACCCTACCTAGTTCTCAGCTCTCTTTCTGTTTTCTCTTTTCATTCATTATTTTAATAGCCAGTAGCTTTTTCAAAACGTACTGGAGTGAATCCATCTTTTTATTGAGCTCTGACAGATAGGGAGGCTTAAAAAATGCGAAGTCTTCATGATAAGACATCTGAGGAAAAAATATTGTAGATTTCCCTCTGAATGCCTTCTTCAGCATGAAGAGCTCAGAGTAAAACATTTCAAGTACAGCTTGGGAGCATGTATATATTCAGCTGAAGACAGCTCCCCTCCCCTTTGCTCTGAGAGCATTTCACTGAAGGCTTCTTAAACTGGAAGCAAATATGACATTTTGACACAAATATACTGTTTCAGCGTTTGACTCAGAATTTAGCTTGTACACTGCCACCATTAAACATTTGAAGTATTTATGTGATGTCAAATTAAAAAAGACCATTTATTTTTAATGATCTTTAGAAATGTGGCCATTTATTTTTAATGCTCTACCTTATTTTGGAAGACTGGATTCGAGGAAGTGCTACTTTCCTTAATCGAATTCCTTTTCAACCTGTATCTCTTTTATGTCAGAAATATTCAGTGATTTCAAAAGAAACTTCTTAAGTCATAATGATATTCAGTGAAATAGGAAATAATGTTATAGTTTCAGATGAAAGGTTTTTCCCAGGCAAGAAATCTTTGCCTACCTTGTTCCCCCACCCACTTCAGCATTCCTAGATATTGGTCCATCTTGATAGATCTTTAAGTAAGCTTATAATTATTATCTTGTCACCATGGTTCTTAATGTTAACTCTTATAAAAATTGTTTGGCTTGGGGACTATAATGAGAAATTTTTTGAAATAAATATATTGGAATGATCCCTCAAAACCACTGAATAGCATTTCTTACCAATAAGGTTAGGGACATCTACTCCCCTAGAAATAGGTGCTGAGATGTCAGCCTACCAAAACATTAAGGAAAGAAAAATTATAAATTTAATATTTCTCTTTTGTTAACAGTTTAAACTTAACAAGACCACCAGGGGGAGCAAGTTACTGGTCAAAGGAGGTGAGGTACAGTTTCAGTCTTTTAATAGAAAACCTAACTTGAGAGGGCAAAATTGCACCAGAATCAGTGGGAATAAAAGCAAAACATGACTCAAAATTACAAAATCTTCTAACTCTCTAGAATAATATCTTATTGTAATCAACTTGTTTTACTTTAGTTTCTGAAACAAGAGGCTATGGCAATACTGTATGCACGCGTGTACCCAGTCGCTTCAGTCATGTCTCACTCCATTCTACCCTATGGACTGTAGCTTGTGAGGCTCCTCTGTCCATGGGAGTCTCCAGGCAAGAGTTCTAGAGTGGGTTGCCATGCCCTCCTCCAGGAGATCTTCCCAGCCCAGGGATCAAGCTTTCGTCTTCTGCTTTGCTTTCCCACTGAGTCACCTGGGAAGCCGCTGATACTGCATAGTTGTTGCTGTTGTTTTTTTTTTTTCCTTTGTAAATATTTTTCTAGGTATCCCATCTTCTGCAACCCTAATGATCTATTTGCTAAGAAAACTTTGGAAAATACAAATGATTCTACCAATTTAATGACATATCACATACCAGGCCTATATAACTATAAATACAAAAATAAATCCGGCAGTACAGAGAGTCTACCTGCTTAAAAATAAGCAGTATAATTTACATATAGAGAGAAAAGTCCCTGAAGATTTTACATTCAAATTAAGGGAAAACAACGTGTGTGTGTGTGTGTGTGTGTGTGTATAAGGTGACTTCTAAGAAATATGTGAGCCAGTACTCTTGATGCCTATGACTGGAATTTTTCAAGAAGTCCTTCATGGAACAAGAAAGATTATTCATCAAATATTTTTTAGCAGTTGTGTACAAATTTATAAGTCATGGTGACTGTATAAATTTAACAGAAAGCATTTTGAGGGAAACAACTTGTATCAGTGTTATTATGAATATTTCATATTGGAATAGAGAAGAATAAAGCCTAGATTTTATTTAATATGAGCTATTTATTGACTGCATACTGAATATATGATATTAAAAAAAAACTTTTTGACCCCGTTCTCCTGGATGTAAGGGAAAGAAAAACATAATTACTTCAATATATGATTATGTAGCATAAAAGTATTCTAAGAAAGCACTATATGCAATGGGAAAGTATACTAGGGATCCTAATTTTGGTCAAGTACTCAGAGAACTATTCTTAGAGGAATATATGACATGGTAGACTCTAAGAGTTATTAGAATCATAAACAGGAAAAAAGAATAATTTGGTTAGAGGAAACAGTTCTTGAGGAACTGAGAGGCACTGAATGAATCGGAGTTGAGAAACAGATGGAAATGCAGGTCAGTGGTGAAGATGGAAGAACTGTGGCATCAGATGAATCTGAAAAGACTTTCTAAATTGTGTTGAGGATTTTAGATATTGATCAGAATACAGTGGAGTCTGGAAGGATTTTGTACTGAAGAGTGACATGGTCCAGGTGAGGTCCGGGGAAAGTCACATTAGTATATGCATGGGAAAGAATTAGTGTGAAAATAATGAAGAAGCAGGAAGACCAGTTAGAAGTCCTTTGTGGTGATCCAGGTAAGAAACATGATGGATGGAATTAAGGTGGTGACAATGAAAATGAAGAGAAACACATATATACTTTTGGAAGTAGAATCCAGATTTGATAGTGAACTGAGCACAGAGAATGATAAAGAGGGAAAAGACTAGGCTAGGAAATACCCTTTAATAATGTGACAAAGACTGTGAAGAAAGTTTTGCAGAAAGAGATTAATAATTCATGTTTTCAAATATTTGAATATTCAAAAGTTTGAAATTCCTGTGAATCCAAATTATCCAAGATGCCAAATTACTCATATATTCTAGCGTCTCTCTATATATATGCATTAAATAAGCAACATGATTGGAGTGCAAATATGGGAGTCATTGGCCATCAGATGGCAACAAAATTGAAGACATAAGAATTGACAAATAATATACAGATAAAGTGTAGAGTTAGAAGAGAAGTGTCAATTATATAACACTGAGAAACCTGATTAGTTGAATAGTCTGACTAACTGAGAAGCTTACCATAGAAGCTGAGGAAGTGTTATCAAGAAAAGGAGAAATCTAGACCTGTGCATATATGAAAGTCAGAGGAAAGGTTATTCAGATGTTTAATTTTTGTCACATGTTTTAGAATATTTTGTTTTTAAGGAGATAACTACATTTAAGAGGGACTGACAGTTATTGAATACTAGGACTATATTTAGAATTATTCTTTCAAATAAAGTTTATTGTTGATTGTATTCTCAGAGAAATAAGAATTTTACTAGTCTTTTTTTATCTTCTTTGTGACCCCATGGACTGTAGCCTGCCAGGCCCCTCTGTCCATGGAATTCTCCAGGCAAGAATACTGGAGTGGGTAGCCATTCCCTTCTCTGGGAGTCTTCCCTACCAGGGATCGAACCTGGGTCTATGGCATTGCAAACAGATTCTTTTCTCTCTGAGCCACCAGTGAAGCCCTTTTTATTGATGAATTGTGAACGTGTGGACTGTAAAAGTATTTGAGGCAATATTCTGGTGTTACACATGATCTAGTTACTTAGAAAATAAGGTGAATTAAATACATGTACCTATATGCCCATGGGTTCCATAGTCCCTTCAGAACTAAGTAGCTATAATGGCTTTCAGTTCTGTTCAGCTTTCCTCTGAATGGAAGCTGCCAGTAGTTTCTTTTTTCATTACTGCTAGGTGGTTCATATTCTCACATGGCTGATGTTTCTTCCTGTTGTCTAAACCATATTTCTGTTCTCATATTATTTGTAGCTCTAGTTATTAGCAGATTCTTGACTTCTGTTCATTTTGCTGTTACAGTACACTTGAGTCTGGATAATTTCTCCAAATTTCCACAGGGTAGTTCTGTACAGTATCATGGCATTATACTGGAAGACACTGAATGATTTTCTTGTTACACACAAGAACATTGTTTACTACAGTGGATGTCGCCCTGCTGAGCTGTGCCACACTCTTTCATATGAAGTTAGGATATGTGTCTATCCGTTTAACTCTTACACATACTTATCCTCTTTATTTAGCTATCTGAATCTCTTGCAGCTCAGGGTGTAAACATCTTACCCAAAGTTTTCTGTGTCTTTATTTTTCCCAGTAGCTTAAGGAAGCCTGTTGTACCCCCTTGAGATATGAAGTCCATGGGAGAACTGTGTAGATAATTCAGTCACCACATATTTCTGAATAAACTCTATGATATAGTTAGTATACTACAAAACCAACAACCTAAAACATGATGTGTTTACTGTTTGTGTCTGTAAAGCTTCATCATGATGAACTGTGGCAGCAAGTAATAGATTAAAAAAAAAAAACAAAAACTAAAAAAAACCTGGGAAACATCATTACTGATACAAGATGATACAATACAACTGATACAATAGTGGGTATGTCCAGTATCCTATCCAATCATTGAAATCCTTAAATCTGCAATTTAATTTTGAGCTCATTTTAGTGTCAGTTGGACATATTGATGTGATTTGGTTTTTCATTTTGAAATATTATCTTTTGTTCTGATTATTTTATGTGCTATATATAGCTTTTAGCTATATATAAAAACTCTTGGTAGAAAAGTATTTTCTTTTTACATTGGAGAAATTTTCCTCTTACAGGTTATCTTTTTCTTTTCTTTAAATGCAAAATTATTTCAGACGTCATCTTTGGTGTCAGGAAAAACACTGTAGGGGAAAAAAAAAGGTTGTGCCAGTCGTAATCACAAGATTTTCTAGATAGGAAGCCTTTTGTCCTGATAGACTGGGAATCTTAAAAATGAGTTCACAGCAAATGCAAAGCTTATAACAAATCTATGTAACGTTGAATCTGATGTAAAGTTCTATGAAACCATTAGGATTTACCTATTTACTCTAACCTAGCATATTTAAAGTTGCTTCTTTCACCTCGTTGTTCAGTCACTAAGTCTTGTCTGATTCTTTGTGACCCCATGGACTGCAGCATGCCATACTTCCCTATCCTTTACCATCTCCTAGAGTTTGCTCAATCTCATGTTCGTTGAGTCAGTGATCCCATCCAGCTATCTCATCTTCTGTCGGCCCCTTCTCCTCCTGCCCTCAATGTTTCCCAGCATTAGTGTCTCTTCCAATGAATTGGCTCTTTGCATCAGGTGGCCAAAGCACTGGAGCTGGAGCTTCAGCTTCAGCATCAGTCCTTCTAAAGAATATTCAGTGTGGATTGCCTTTAGGATTGACTGGTTGGATCTCCTTGCTGTCTAAGGGACTCTCAAGAGTCTTCTCCAACACCACAATTCAAAAGCGTCAATTCTTCAGCACTCAGGCTTTTTGATGGTCCAGCTCTCACATCTGTACATGACTACTGGAAAAACCACAGCTTTGGCTATCTGTCAGCAAAATGATTTTAATATGCTGTCTAGCTTTGTTACAGCTTTTCTTCCAAGGAGCAAGCATCTTTTAATTTTTTGGCTGCTGTCACCATCCACAGTGATTTTGTAGCCCAATAAAATAAAATCTGTCGCTGGTTCTACTTTTTCCCTATCTATTTGCCATGAAGTGATGAGACTGGTTGCCATGACTTTAGTTTTTTGAATGTTGAGCTTTAGACACCCATTTCTATGATACAGCTAGATTATAATTAAGCTTCCAGATGCACTGCCTTGTTTGTAAAACCTAGATTATTTGTGGTTTTAATGATATGATGATCTTCTGTATCTTTAGTATCCAAAGTGTCTTCTTAGTGTATCTAAAAGGGGTTGATGAGGGAGACACCTGACTTAGGACCTGATTCACTAGCTTAATTACAAGAAAATTTTCTATGAATGTGTAATTGTCCGATTATTTTATATTCCATAAGCAACTTGGTGTAATGATGACGCTTTAGAAAGAGGTCAGTCCACTGGATATTGATATTAGTCAATATGATGAAGACACAGACGATAATATGTTAATATTGGTGAAGATTCTCCAGAGAAATATAACTAATAGCATGCGTGTGTGTATGTGTGGGGTATGTGTATGTAAGAGAAAGAGAGAGAAATTTATTTCAAGAGAGAGAAAAAGAGAGAGATTTATTTTAAGGAATTATCTCATATGATTGTGGATACCAGCAAGTCCAAAACACGCAGAGTAGGTCAGCAGGCTAGAGAAGCCGGGAAGCGTTGCATAACAAAGCCAAATGTAGTCTGCTGGCAGAGCTCTCTGTGGAGGGTGATAAGTCATTTTCTCAAGTCCTTCAACTGATTGCCTGAGTTACACTCACATAATGGAGGGAAATGCCATACTCAAAGTTACTGATTAAGTGTTATTCCACCCCAGAAATACTTTCACCGCAATGTGTAGAGTGCTGTTTGACCACATATTTGGTACTGCAGCCTAATCAAACTGACATGTAAAATCAACCTTCACAGTTTCTAAAATAGAAGGAAACACAAAATTAATGTAATTTTGATTACATTAATTATTCCATACTGCACTCTTTCTCCTATCATTGTCCTGTGGCCAGAAAATTCAGATACATTCTGCAAAAGATTTAGGAGTCCTGCTGAGAGAAACTTATGTATGTAACTATGTAGAAACTTCCTTGGTTTGGTATTAATGCAGCCAGCTGCTGAGTCAACCTCTGAAATTTTTTACTTTGGACATAAAAATTAATATCAGTCAAAAAGGTTTTTTTTTTGTTTTTTTCCTGTAGGCTAAGCTAACTTTCCACTTGTGCTGTTACTGAAGTTACAAGCAAGAATCTGAAAAACAACACTGAGATGCGCTGTGAGAAATGCCTTGAGTTTAGATCCAATTTACTGATACCCTAAAACTAATCTGTTACATAGTACATTTTCAAAGACTGGGACCCCTCTGGCCTGGTTATCATTGATATTGAAATAGAAAATAACTAAAGTAGACAAGCTCTGTTATGCATAAAGAGAAGAGAGAACTGAATCAGACAGTGCATTTTTTATAGACATAAAAGCCTACAGAGTGTATTTTAATTCTTTTGTCACTAATTTATATGTCAGGGTTTTCAAGCTCTACTTATTTCTTAACTTTTTAGTTTTCTTTGTAAAAGTCAGTGTATGCATAATAAATATACAGAAAATTGGGAGCGAAACATTAATGTTTCACAGTTACTAACTTTCCCTATGATATTTTTATATTCATAATTTTAGTTGTGATATTAAAAAGTTTCAATAATATATAATTTCTAATTGCATATTACATGCTGCTTTAAAAAATTTACGATCATAGAAGTACTTTATTATTCAATGTCTAGCACATGCTAAAGACACTTGCTAAAATATATGAATAAATTAATGAATATAGTTATTGTAAGACAATGTATATTGAAACTCACCATGAAAATTATTTTTAAGTTTTGGCTTATTAAATCAGGCAAATATTCCATAATTGTGTAATTATTTGCATATTAACCAACATTTAGTTTATTTTCAGTATTTTCTTTTATAAATAATAATACAATGAGCATCTTCAATTGTAAAGATTTTTCTACTTTCAGTATACTTTCTTAGATATATTTGTCCAAATGATAATACAAGGTCAAACAATTTTTTTAAGAAAAAACTTCAGTTTACCTTTAGGTCATTAGAGAGAGAAAGGATATATTTGTTATAAAGTTTCAGGTTAAAGATATTTTATTGCATAAAATGAATAATGTTTAGCATGAGAAAAGATGTGCATGCAGGAATACAAAAAACTGGAAAATTGAAATACATATTATATTCCTTTCTTTCTGATTTTACTCAGATACCTCTTATAGTCCCAGCAGTCCCTGTACCCAACTTCTGGGGTTTGGGAACTCAAACAAACAAAAACCATAGAATTTTATAAAATATTTCAAAACCAAATATTAAGTTTTTTATTTTATTTTATTTAAATATAAATTTAGTTTTAACTGTTACTTTGGATTACCCAAATCACAGCTTTTCTTCGTAGAAGAACTTAATAGTTGGTAATATTGAAAATAAGTAGGAGATGGACAATGGAGTATGGTAGGTAAGCTGCTGCTGCTGCTGCTGCTGCTAAGTCGCATCAACCGTGTCCAACTCTGCGCGACCCCATACACAGCAGCCCACCAGGCTCTGCTGTCCCTGGGATTCTCCAGGCAAGAACATTGGAGTGGGTTGCCGTTTCCTTCTCCAATGCATGAAAGTGAAAAGTAAAAGTGAAGTCGCTCAGTCATGTCTTGACTCTTTGCGACCCCATGGACTGCAGCCTACCAGGCTCCTCTGTCCATGGGATTTTCAAGGCAAGAGTACTGGAGCGGGTTGCCGTTGCCTTCTCCATGGTAGGTGTAAGTTGAATAAAATTGATTGGCTTGAATGTAAAAGATATATTTTATATTTACTCAACCAGAAATTCACAATAAAGATAACAGTGTTCTGGGCATCTGTTATTATTCTTTCTTTGTCTGTATTCACAACAGGATATTGTTCAGGGAGAGAGTAAATGCTAATACAACTAGTGATGCATCCTCCAGGCCACAAATAGGTGTACATAACATGAGAAGAGAGAGAAGGCAATGGCACCCTACTCCAGTACTCTTGCCTGGAAAATCCCATGGACAGAGGAGCCTGATAGGTTGCAGTCCATGGGGTCGCAAAGAGTCAGACGCGACTGAGCAAGTTCACTTTCCCTTTTCACTTTCATGCATTGGAGAAGGAAATGGCAACCCACTCCAGTGTTCTTTCCTGGAGAATCCCAGGGACGGCGGAGCCTGGTGGGCTGCCATCTATGGGGTTGCACAGAGTTGGACATGACTGAAGAGAGTTAGCAGCAGCAATATTAGAAAAGCAATATTAGAAAAATATTAGAAGTTCATATTATATAACACATAGAAAATATGAAAATAGAAATAAATTGGTCCAACCACTAATAGTCTTGGAGAAACAATTTAAGAGCAAGCATTAAAAATAAGCTTGTCAAGAGAATGCAAATAAGTAAAATACCTTTTGTTATTTATTTGCAGTATTAAGAGTTGACAGGAGCTGCCCTGGTGGCTCATACAGTAAAGGATCTGCCCACAATGCTGAAGGTCTGGGTTTGATCCCTGAGTGGGGAAGATCCCCTGGAGAAAGAAATGATGACTACCCACTCCAGTATTCTTGCTGGGGAATTCCATGGACAGGGGAGCCTGATGGGTTACAGTCCATGGAGTTGTAAAGAGTAGGGCATGACTGAGTGACAGAAACACACACACAAGAGTTGGGAACAGCCTGAGTCCTCTCTCCATCCTTTCTTGGTTGCCCATCTGTGCATTTTTTCCCATAGGAATTTATTTGGTGTTCTTTTCCTTTTAAATATTTTTCTTCTTTATATCCTGAGACTGGATGATGATTTCCCCATGATGCTGGATTTCCATTTTTCTGTTGATCAAAATAATCCACATACTTTTGACTAATTTATCTCGGGAAAATAAAAGATAATACAAATATGACATTTAAGGACAGAGCCATTGCAAAGGTATGAGGACTCTAGTAAAATTTTTAGTTATAGTTATTGGAATAAAATTCTTGCTATTATTAGATAGTGCTATAAGCATCTTACATTTCTCAATTTCTTCGTAAAATAAGATAGATGTAAGACTAGAACAAATATTTGTTCTTAACAAATTTCAGACAGATGTGTAACAGTGGTCCTCAAAATTTTCTGTGTGTAAGAACCAGAAGCATCCTAGGATCCTGCTCTAGGTATTGTGCTTCATGGACCAGCAGCATCAGCACCATTTGAGAACTTGTTAGAACTGCAGATTTTAAGGCTTTACTCTAGACCTGCTCAATCTGAATTTTAGCAAGATTCCCAGGTGATTTCTATGCATGTTAAAGTTTGAGACATGCTGTGTGATTCCATTTAAATGAAATGTCCGGAAAAGGCAAATCGATAGAGACAGTAGATTAATGGTTGTCTGAGGCAGGGTGGGCATGGATATTAACAGTAAAAAGATGCAAGGGATCTTTCTGGGGTGATGAAAATGCTGTAAAAATGATTTATGGTGATGGTGTCACAAGTTGATAAAATTTTTAAACAAAAATAGACTCAAAATGGATTAAAGGTCTAAACGTAAGACCAGAAACTATAAAACTCCTAGAGGAGAACATAGGCAAAACACTCTCTGACATAAATCACAGCAGGATCCTCTATGATCCACCTCCCAGAATACTGGAAATAAAAGCAAAAATAAACAAATGGGATCTAATTAAAATTAAAAGCTTCTGCACAACAAAGGAAAATATAAGCAAGGTGAAAAGACAGCCTTCGGAATGGGAGAAAATAATAGCAAATGAAGCAACTGACAAACAGCTAATCTCAAAAATATACAAGCAACTTATGCAGCTCAAGTCCAGAAAAATAAATGACCCAATCAAAAAATGGGCCAAAGAACCGAATAGACATTTCTCCAAAGAAGACATACGGATGGCTAACAAATACATGAAAAGATGCTCAACATCGCTCGTTATCAAAGAAATGCAAATCAAAACCACAATGAGGTACCATTTCACACCAGTCAGAATGTCTGCGATCCAAAAGTCTACAAGCAATAAATGCTGGAGAGGGTGTGGAGAAAAGGGAACCCTCTTACACTGTTGGCGGGAATGCAAACTAGTACAACCACTATGGAGAACAGTGTGGAGATTCCTTAAAAAACTGGAAATAGAACTGCCTTATGACCCAGCAATCCCACTGCTGGGCATACACACCGACAAAACCAGAATGGAAAGAGACACCTGTACCCCAATGTTCATCGCAGCACTGTTTATAATAGCCAGGACATGGAAGCAACCTAGATGTCCATCAGCAGATGAATGGATAAGAAAGCTGTGGTACATATACACAATGGAGTATTACTCAGCCGTTAAAAAGAATACATTTGAATCAGTTCTAATGAGGTGGATGAAACTGGAGCCGATTATACAGAGTGAAGTAAGCCAGAAAGAAAAACACTAATACAGTATACTAACACATATATATGGAATTTAGAAAGATGGTAATGATGATCCTGTATGTGAGACAGCAAAAGAGACACAGATGTATAGAACGGACTTTTAGACTCTGCGGGAAAGGGAGAGGGTGGGATGATTTGGGAGAATGGCATTGAAACATGTATACTATCACGTAAGAAACAAATCGCCAGTCTATGTTTGATACAGGATACAGGATGCTTGGGGCTGGTGCACTGGAATGATCCAGATAGATGATATGTGGTGGGAGGTGGGAGGGGGGTTCAGGATTGGGAACTCATGTACACCCGTGGCTGATTCATGTCAATGTATGGCAAAACCAATACAGTATTGTAAAGCAAAATAAAGTAAAAATAAAAATTTTAAAAAAAATCAACCACAGCCAAATAAAAAAAAAAACCAAAACACAAAAAAAGAAATGAATGGATCATATGATGTGTAAAATAGAAAATATGCTTAATAAAATTATTTTTAAAATGAGTAAAATGTCAAAATGCAGATTCCTGGATCCTACCCTAGATCCCATGTAATTCTATCTGGTTTGTTTGTGGACTTTCAATGAGAAACACTGATCTTAATACCCCAAACCCAAAACCTACCCCAATGATCAGCTCAACCTCACTGCTTCTCCTTCTTCACATGTCCTGAAGAATTCCAGTGTCAGTTTTTAAATTTTTTAATATAAATTTATTTATTTTAATTGGAGGTTAATTATTTTACAATATTATATTGGTTTTGCCATGCATCAACATGAATCTCCCACAGGTATACACGTGTTCCCCATCATGAACCCCCCTCCCTCCTCCCTCCCCGTACCATCCCTCTGGGTCATCCCAGTGCACCAGCCCCAAGTATCCAGTATCATGCATCGAATCTGGACTTGCGATTCATTTCATATATGATATTATACATGTTTCAATGTATGATTTGGGATTATTTGGGAGAATGGCATTGAAACGTGTAAAATCAGTTTTTTAATTGATGAGCAGTATTTCATAGTATATCTATATCTATAACTCCTAGAGGAGTATATCTATATCTTTAACTACATCTATATTGATGGAGATTGGTTTCCCTGTATTACAATGTTTCAGTTACATTTTTTATACATGCCTCTGTGTACATGTGCAAGTATTTCTTTAGGATAGTTACATAGAAATGGAAATTGAATCTAGTTGTTTGAAAAATTAAGTTTGTAATAAATACTATTGAAATGATTTCCAAAAAGTTGAACCAATTTAGCCTCTTCTAATATATCCTCTTATAGAGTATAAGAATAGTATTTCCCTATGATAAATAATTCAAAATACAGTCAATTTTTTCCCTTTTGGACAGAAGAATATAATTATTTATTTACAGAAGAATATAATTCTTTATTTAAATCTGTAGTTCTTTTAATGTGAGATTAACCAAACTTTTAATATTTTTCTTATTCTATGATTGCCTATTTATTTTTCTTGCCTGTATTCTTTTGGATTATATATTCTTTTGTCATTCATATAAACTATTAAATGTGCTTAACTAATCCTATGCTTTTCTGAAAACTAGTATAAAAAATTCTCTCCCCAGTACTTTATTCACATTTTTACTATGTAAATGGTGCCTTTGATTTTCCAGTTTAAAATATTTATATATAATTTTTCAGTCTTTGTTTGTATGTTAGTTAGGGATATGTAGAGATAAATAATAAGAAATTTATAATATCATCTAATAATAGCAAGAATTTTAGTTCAAAACTGTAAACTTTATTGGGTTTCTGAAACCTTTGCAACTGTTCTGTCCTTAAATGTCATATTTATATGTTAGCTGTATGTGTGTGTGTGTGTATATACATATATATGGATTTATTTCTGTCTGGGCTTTTAATTTTGTTCTGCTAATTTATGTGTTCTCTCTTCTGCTCAAGTGGTTTCTCATATTTCATGATACATTTTAATATTAAATAGGACAAATTCTTCCTCAATACTATTTTTCTACAAATTTTTCCTTTCTAGTAAACAGCATTCTGTTCAAACTGCCTTTCAAGAATAAACAAATGATAATCTCTTGATTCCAATCTTTCTTCCTTTTCATTTTCCTTCTTTTTTTAAACGAAAACTTGCTGTTAATGAGGTAGAAGGTGTCATTAAACACATTTGAATTCCCAGCTTTGGGCAAAAGGAAATTATGCTATATGAAGAAAAGAGCAAAATGTTTTTAGAAACTTCTACATGGCAGGCACCTTAACAATATATACTTCCAAACTGAAAAAGAAAAAAGAGGGGAACAAAATGACGGAGAACTACACTAAACTCTTGGGATCTCAAATCTTATTCTATGATTTTTGTAAGTAACTGTGGAATTACTTGTCATTAAAAAAAAAAAAAAATGGGAGTTTGGGGCTTCCCTGGTGGCTCAGAGGTTAAAGCGTCTGCCCGCAATGTGGGAGACCTGGGTTCGATCCCCGGGTCGGGAAGATCCCCTGGAGAAGGAAATGGCAACCCACTCCAGTATTCTTGCCTGGAGAATCCCATGGACGGAGGAGCCTGGTGGGCTATAGTCCATGGGGTCGCAAAGAGTCGGACACGACTGAGTGACTTCACTTTCACTTTCTTTCACTTTCATACCCCTACTCTTAAGAAAAATAAGAGGTATTTTCTTTATTTAGTAAATTCAATATAAATGAGAATAAACACAGCAGTTGGTAAGGGAATTAAAGAAGCTCAATACAAGTGGGTTATTCTAAATCTCCTTTTCTTGCTCTGTAGATCCCTTCTCGATATCATTCACATGATTGTCTTCCTCTGTCCCCAAAACGTTGATATTTTTCAGAGGTCCATCATTTGTTCTCTATCTCCTTTTGGGTTTTGCAGCCAATCACCTTTAGGAGCCAGGCTGGTAACAGAAAGGTACAGAGCGGGCTGTGCTATGTTCACCTTGATATGGGCTGGTGAGAACTGGGATAAATTAGAGGGGCTTGCCTCATAAAGAATGCCAGATGCAGGCATCAATAAACACCCTATTGGCTCAGAAAATCTACCTGGTAACTTTTGAATCTTGACTTTTCTGGTCCTCTTTTCAAAGCCTGAAACTACCATTTTTGTGCTAATTACTTCCAAATCTGTATCATTAACATAGTTCTCTCTTAGCTGCAAAACAACATGTCCGATTCTGTGAAGAACACCTCTATGTGTATGTAAGACAGGTACCCAAAACTGTACATAGAAACTGCACTGATTTTCTTCCTGGCTAATTTTGCTCCCTTTCACTTATGCCTCATTTGCTTCTAATGCTAAAAGTAGAATCTTGAAAGCCAACCATGACTCTCTCCTTCACCGCTTGCCTCTAAATGAGCTACAAATTAAATACAAATCACCTTCATGATACTGCTAAAGTCTGTTTTTCCTATTCCCATTTCATTCTATTAGTTGCTTTTCGTAATATAGTTCTGGATGATTGAAACAGTCTCCTAATTATATCCAAAATTTGCTAGTGTTTTATTTCAAGTTATCTTCCACACATTTACTTTTATAATTTTCTAAGCTGAAAATTTAATGGAGACATTTCTTGAAAATCTTGGTGACTCATTGAACTTGGGACACATGCTTTTCGATCTTATCTCTGTGTCTTTCCAGCCTCCTTGCTCATCACTTCCTTTATCTCATCTTCCTGTGCCACATTTTCCACTCATCTTTCACCTGCTTGGAATGTGTTGTGTACTTCAAAACCTTTGCTCATGATTATCTTTTAATTTCTGGTACTTTCTATCACCACCTCCTTTCTTTTCCACATGGCCAATTCCTATGCATACAACAGGACTCTGCTCAGTGTGATTTATTCCAGGCAGTCCAGAATTTCTTATGTGTAGATTTCACTTTCACTTTTCACTTTCATGCATTTGGAGAAGAAAATGGCAACCCACTCCAGTGCTCTTGCCTGGAGAATCCCAGGGACGGTGGAGCCTGGTGGGCTGCTGTCTGTAGGGTCTCACAGAGTTGGACACGACTGAAGCGACTTAGCAGGAGCAGCAGCAGCAGCAGGCTTATTTTAACATGTATAATATGTATTTTTATCTTCTTTTTACTTGTCTTTTTTCCCTTTCTCTTCTGAGCAAACTGAAATTAGTGACTCAATTTTCCTGATCTCTTTTACACCTATAATATTTACCTCATACCTGGTAGGTGTTAAATACTTGTTTAAAAACATGGCTGAGTAAATGAATGAATGACTGAATAGGATAGGCAATAACCTAGAACTAGAGAAATGCAAAACGGTTTTAGGAAGGAAGGTAATGCTGGAGGAACCAAGTTTTATTGACACTTTTGTGTAAGAAGCATCACACATATTTAATATAAAGAAATATGAAATAATACAAATAATGCTTTAGGAAAATAATAAAATCATAGTGATAAATATAAAACAATAAAATCTTAATTTTATTTAATTTTATAAAATAAACTGCATGACTAATGTCTGAAAAAATTTGTTTTATTTTTTGTCAAAATACTAGAATAAATTTAAATCAGACTTAAAAATATTAAACTTTATTTCAGAAAAATTTCTAGTAACTGTGAGTATGCAGTTTCTAATAAAAATTCAACGTTTTGCTTTGAATTTAGTAACTAGTTTCAGTTAAAATTTCTGTTACTGTGAGACTGCCAAAATTTGCTAAGATAGTGAAAGAGTCATGGAATATTTCGATATTGTCAGTGCTGGAATTTTAGATCGATTCTTTTTTAGGTAGCTAGTGTCATACTTCCCCACTCCAGTACTCTTGCCTCGAAAATCCCATGGATGGAAGAGCCTGGTGGGCTGCAGTCCATAGGGTCGCGAAGAGTCGGACATGACTGAGTGACTTCACTTTCACTCTTCACTTTCATGCATTGGAGAAGGAAATGGCACCCCACTCCACTGTTCTTGCCTGGAGAATCCCAGGGACTGGGGAGCCTGGTGGGCTGCTGTCTATGGTGACGCAGAGAGTCGGACATGACTGAAGTGACTTAGCAGCAGCAGCAGCAGCAGTGTCATACTTGATTTTATTGTTTAATTATTTTTTAATGGAAAAATTTAGCCAGATTAATAAGTACTGTATAATGATAAAATTAATTTGTTTGGTAATGTACTTGAGCTTGCTTTTGCATATTCCCTGAGTTTGTTATATAAATGCAAGTCTTAATACAGAATTAGAGAATCTGAGTCCTTTTAAACTGAGATCTTTGCCTTCAGCCTAAGGTGATAAGCATACCTCTGTTTTAGTCCTTGAGTTAATTGTCTGTAAATAATAATTTAGACAATATAAAATGAACTACTATAAGCCAAGAGGATTAATATTGCAAAATTTGGAGTTTTAATTTATAAAAAAATTCTAAAATTAGGGACAAAATATACCCTTGAAATTATTTAGGCAAAAATATTTGAGTATTATCAAAGTAGGATATGGAGATGGTATAAGAAGTAACAATTTGAACTGAAATCCTAAAATCAGTAGATGAGATATGAATTAAAACTTAACAAGGCTGGTAAAACTTTGTTGCTAAGAAGAAAACTTCTGTTGGAAATCCAGTTTATATTTAGGACATGTGAGGAACTATAGTGCTATTATACTAGGGCCATGAGTTCACTGTCAGGCCATTTGATAGCATAATTTAACCTACTCTAATGGAGAGTGAAGTCCAATGCCAGCTATAATCATGGGCTAACAGAAGGAACAAAACACGCAAAGAATGCCTACACTGCAGGTTTACTTACAAGCCTCGTATGTGGGCTGAAAATCCCCCAATAATGATTAGGGCATAGAATTTGGATAAGTCTTTTTGCCAGGAATTTAGCCAAGAAAAAACAAAAACGAAAACAAATGGCAGGTACCTCTGGCAGCCTCTAGCACCTAGCACCATGAAATCGCTCCTTTCACTCCAAATTTCAAGGAACCAAGAGGGAAACAGCATAATTCTCCATATAGAAACCATTAACATTAATACAAAGTTTTAAAAACTATTTTTTTTCCTATTGGTTTAGGTAATAGGCACATTTTATAATCTCTGGAGTTCTGCTTTTTAATGTATTTAATCATAAAGAAGGCACTGTAAAAATCCTTGAAAAATATCTGTGGTTCACCTCTTCCAAATTTTATATATATATATATATATATATACACACATATGAAATGTATAAATAAGGAAATATAAAAGTATAGACCTGTCATATATTTATAATGTATAAATAACATATATAATAAATACAAAAATATAAATTACATATAGAAAATATAATACCCTGTTTAAGTCTCATATTTAAATGTATCAAATATTCAAGTACTTAGACTGGAATGCAACTTGCAAACATTTAATCAAAAAACCATAGGAATAATTGAAAGCAATAAATACCTTATACTTTTATTTAAATACCACTACCAAAAAGATTTTAAAAATACTGAGGTAAGGTATGACTTACTGAATAAAACAGAAAACTGTATGTAAGATAGGACAGAAATAAATATATGAATGATGTTATGATATAGACTTAAAGATAAATATTTAAGAAAAAGGGGAAATTTTAAACATGTAATCTCCTCATATCAGTCTTATTGCCTGTTTCATGTTTACTTCTGTAAATAAAACATTCAAAAATATGAAATTACGCTGATGAAGACATGGACATTCTGAAGTCAGATACCTTTTGGTTCTATTTTTGTGTAACTTATGTACAGAAGACATTAGCTAGTGTGACAGGCTGGTGGCATGAAAGGATATCAGCTTCCCTTAAATTATTCTCTTGGAAACCTTTAAAAAAGCACAAGGAGAAAAAGACTTTATCAGTGTTTAAGATACATACATATATGACACCTGGTTTAGCGGAGGGACTTCCCTGGTGGCTCAGACGGTAAAGCGTCTGTCTGCAATGCGGGAGACCTGGGTTCGATTCCTCGGTCGGGAAGATCCCCTGGGGAAGGAAATGGCAATCCACTCCAGCACTCTTGCCTGGAAAATCCCATGGACGGAGGAGCCTGATAGGCTACACCCCATGGAGTGGCAGAGTCGGACACGACTGAGCGACTTCACTTCACTTCACTTTAGTGGAGCGCAGGAATGGCTGTATTGTAAAGCTGACTGGGCAAGTTGTGTTTCTCTGAGGCTTGCAGGGGCTATACCTGCTTTCTTATGCAGCACATTTTCAGTTTCTTCAAATGATCCCTCATATATCTTTTCCACTTTGTCTGTGCCAGTTCAAATGACTTCCCAACAGCCCCTGGATTGCCAACTATGAAAGACAGGCTTACTATACTCAATCTCCTTACTCAAGAATATATCTGCCATGAACCTGCAGTCAACCTTATTTTTTTAATGGAGACATTTTCAGATACAGTGAGCTCTGCCATGATGTTTGTTTTGAAACACAATTTTGTTCCAAAGCAATTGATATATTAGGAAATGGAGCAGAACATAAATTCCACATTACTATGTGCAATTTCCCCACAAGAAACACTAGGTAAACACAAAATGTGCACTCGACTAAATGAAGTTGTGAGGGAACATACCAAACACACACCCATCTCTCAAATATCCCCCATTTTCCGTATGTCTCCAAGACACTTGTTCACATCTGAAGTTACAGCTTTCTCTCTTCATTCAGTAAACCTGTTTCATTATTTAGCAATAGTTTACAAGCTGAGAACATTCTTATGCTCACTGCTACTAATAAATTTCAGGTATTTTAAAAAAGATACAGTGCCACATGTATGGTGATATTTATATATTTCTTCACAGTTTGACCTGTTTAAAAATGTACTACCTCAAGTTATAGCAGAACCAAACATTATCAAGAGTAAAATGAGCTTTAAAATTGTTACATACTATAGAATATCCTCAATTTCCACAGAGTAAAAGATGCTGGAAACTGTTTACTGAAAACTTGGAAAAATGACTGCTTCTGTTATAGAAAATTTAGTCATTGTACTACATAAAATTATTGTTGTCATTTTCTAACTATTCAGAATGTGCTTGTTGTCATAAAGGGGGCAATGAAATTCTGAACTAGTGAACTGAGATTTTCTCCAAAAATATTTTTGTAATTTTTTCAGTCTTGCTAACATAGATCCCATTTCTAAGATTCTACCATTGCAAAATCCTACGAAAGCTTCTGAAGACACCAAAATAAAAATAAATATCTGAACTTTTAAATATTTACAGATAATTTGTCTACAGGCTACTGAAAATTCTGGGATATGTCACATAAATCGTTAAGTCTTTGTTCTTATTTATTTACAACTTAAATGAGACCCACATTACTTGCCAGTTTCAACTATCAAACAAACAAGGATTAAAGCATTTTTAAGGATTTATTATTTAATATTTTAAAAGTAATTGAAAATCTAACATCAATAACCTAAATTTACACCTCAGGAAACTAGAAAAAAGAAGAGCAAATTAAATCCAAAATAAGAAGAAAAGAAATAATAAGAATTAAAGCAAACTTCTAGCGATAAAATAAATAAGCCCCAGGAAAGTAAATGTACAGGATGATAAATAGCTATAGCTAATTCTACTAGCTTGTATATTTGAAAGTTGCTGAGAAAGTAGATCTTAAAAGTTCTTATCAAAAGAAATTGTAACTATGTGCAATGATGAATATTAAAGAGATTATTATGGTAGTCATTCTGTAATATTTATATATATTAAGTAATTATGTTATATACCTGAAACTAATATAATGTTATACGTCAGGTGTATCTCAATTTATAAAAATAATTAAAGGAAAAATCAGTGAAATTGAAAAGAGTAAATCAAAATAGAATATTAAAGAAAGTTGCCTTTTTGAACAGGTCAGTAACATTGAGAAGTCTCTAGCCAACCTAACTAAAAAAATAAGAGGACATTACTAATATAAGAAGTGAAAAGAGACATAACTACACATTCTATAAACATTGACAATATAAAAAAAAGGAATGCTGTTAATAATTCTATGCCCATGAATTTGATAACCTAGATGAAATAGACCAGTCTCTAGAAGGACACAATAGCCAAACGTTACACAAGAGGAAATGGATAATCTGAATAGATCTGTACACCCGTGGTGTATTCATGTTAATGTATGGCAAAACCAATACAGTATTGTAAAGCAAAATAAAGTAAAACTAAAAATTAAGAAAAAAAAAAGAAGCATACAGAAATCAAGCAATAACCTTCAAAACAGAAAGCACTACACCTAAATGGATTCACTGGTAAACTCTACCAAACATTTTAGGGAGAACTTATACCAATTATTTACAGTCACTTTAGGAAGATAGAAACACAGGGAATAGTTTTGAACCCTTCAATGAGACAAGTAGTATTCTAATACCAAAATCAGACAAATATATTACAAAACAAAAACTACAAGATGATATCTCTTGTTAACATAGATGAAAAAAACTCAACAAATATTAGCAAATTAAACCCCATAATATATTAAAAGAATGACAGTTGACCCTTGAAAAATAAGGGGATTAGGGATGCCTAAAGCATCCTAAAGGAAATCAGTCCTGAATATTCATTGAAAGGACTGATGCTGAAGCTGAAACTCCAAACTTGGGCCACCTGATGTGAAGAGCTGACTCATTTGAAAAGACCCTGATGCTGGGAAAGATTGAAGGCAGGAGAAAAAGGGGACGACAGAGGATGAGATGGTTGGATGGTATCACCGACTCAATGGACATGAATTTGAGGAAACTCTGGGAGTTGGTGATAGACAGAGAGGCCTGGCGTGCTGCAGTCCATAGGGTCGCAAAGAACTGGACATGACTGAGTGACTGAACTAAACTGAACTGAAGAGATGCCAACCCTATGTGCAGTTGAAAATTCATGTATAACTTTTGACTTCCTAGAAACTTTACAAATAACCCACTTTTGACCACAAAGTCTTACCTGTAACAGTTGATTAACACTAATCTGGCATATTATTTGTGTTTTATATACATTCTTAAGTGAAGTCCACTAGAGAATATGTTATCAAGAAAAATCATAGAGAAAATACATTTTCACTACTGTATTTATTACTGTAAGTTTACATTGTTTACAAGATGAATTGTCTGTCAGTACTTATACAAATGTTACCTTATATGATACAAAACATTGTAGATGTTATAAGTATTACTAACTCTAGACATCAAAAATAAAAGGATGTGAAAATGTGAAAAAAATCACATTTATTTACAGATATAATGATTCATGCACTGATAACAATATAACTGTTTCATGGTAGCCTATCCTGTGTACTAATGAATAAATCATTATAAAATCTTTATGCTATACACTATTGTAGTTATATTCATAATACAGTATTAGAAATGTTAAGTTAAAGAATCACTTGTAATGAATGGCTGATAACAGAAATTTCTCCAGTTTCAGCAGAGACAGAGATGTACTATTCAGTAATGAAAGTTTTGAAAGCAAAGTTATAAAACAGCAAGAAAGCTAACACGTTATTAATTTTATATTAAATATCACTCACCTTATGCTTCTGTAAGGATATGCTATCCACTTTTAACACAGGTCTTGCACATGATGTTGGACACAGTGAATACTTAGGTGATAGTGATGATGACGCAAAACATGTCTCATACAGCTCTTGCAGTTAGCTATTAGATTTTCACTCAGACAAACATACACACAACAGATAAGTTTATTAACTGAGGGGCATGATCATTTACTATTCATTAAGTGGAAGTGGGTCATCATAAAGGTCCTCATAGTCTTCGCAGTGAGTAGGATGAAGAGAAGGAGGAAGAGGAAGTAGACTAGTCTTGCCGTCTCAGGAGTGACAGAGGGGGAAGACGTTGAAGGGGTGGAAGGAGAGGCAGACACACTAGGTGTAACTTTATGGAAATATATCATTTCTGTGCGACCTTTTTGCTTTTTTTATTTCTTTAAAAATGTTTCTATATGGTACCAATCCCTTTTTTTACTTTTTCTCTTTGCCTTTATTTTTTAATTGAAGTATAGTTGATTTACAGTATTGTGTTTCACTTGTACAACACAATGATTCAGTCATGTATATATATATTCTTTTAAAAAAATTTTCCCTTATAGATTATTACAAAATATTGAGTACAGTTCCCTGTCCTATACAGTAGGTCCTTGTTGGTTATCTATTTTTTATATTGTAGTGTGTATATGTTAATCCCAAACTCCTAATGTATCTCTCCATACCCTACCTACTCCCTGTTACAAATCCTTTTTCCACCATTTGCTTTAGTTTTTTTTTTTTTTTGCTGTTTAAATTTCTTTTTTTTAATTTAATTTAATTTAATTTAATTTCTTTAACCCCCCTCCCACCTCCCTCCCCATAACATCTCTCTGGGTCATCCCCATGCACCAGCCCCAAGCATGCTGTATCCTGCATCGGACATAGACTGGCGATTCGATTCTTACATGATAGTATACATGTTTCAATGCCATTCTCCCAAATCATCCCACCCTCTCCCTTTCCCGCAGAGTCTAAAAGTCCGTTCTATACATCTGTGTCTCTTTTGCTGTCTCACATACAGGATCATCATTACCATCTTTCTAAATTCCATATATATGTGTTAGTATACTGTATTGGTGTTTTTCTTTCTGGCTTCACTCTGTATCATCGGCTCCAGTTTCATCCATCTCATCAGAACTGATTCAAATGAATTCTTTTTAATGGCTGAGTAATACTCCATTGTGTATATGTACCACAGCTTTCTTATCCATTCATCTGCTGATGGACATCTAGGTTGTTTCCATGTCCTGGCTATTATAAACAGTGCTGCAATGAACATTGGGGTACACATGTCTCTTTCCATTCTGGTTTCCTTGGTGTGTATGCCCAGCAGTGGGATTGCTGGGTCATAAGGCAGTTCTATTTGCAATATTTTAAGGAATCTCCACACTGTTCTCCATGCTTTAGTTTTAATACCTGTATCACAGAAGTGTCGATTTTGTAAAAGAACTCAAAAACACTCTTGAGTAGGAACCCTTCTTGTCAGACCGTCTGATGTAAATTTGGTTTTGGCCCTGCTTCTTCTACTTCTTCGTCCCATCTGGTAGTGGTTCAGAAACACTCATCTTCATCAAGTTTCCTTCTGTTAATTCCTTTGATATGATGTCTATTAGGCTTCCCTGATAGCTCAGTTGGTAAAGAATCCACCTGCAGTGCAGGAGACCCTGGTTCAATTCCTAGATCGGGAAGATCCTTTGGAGAGGGGATAGGCTACCCACTTCCATGTTCTTGGTCTTCCCTGGTGGCTGAACTGGTAAAGACTCTGCCCACAATGTGGGAGACCTGGGTTCAATCTATGGGTTGGGAAGATCCTCCGGAGAAGGGAAAGGTTACCCATTCCAGTATGCTGGCCTGGAGAATTCCATGGACTGTATATTCCATGGGGTCACGAAGAGTCAGACACGACTGAGCGTCTTTCACTTTCATAATGTTTATTAGCTTTTTAATTTTTCCAAGATTCATATCTTAAAATTTTTCGCTCTCAACTCTTTCTTTTAATGTCCACAATCTCTTTCAAGATTTCCTTGATTTGTTCTGTCATTAATCCTGTGAAGTCATTACAGAACATCTGGCTACAATTCTCTGCAGCAGAATCTGTTGTTTTGGGCTTGATGTATTTAACTGCTTTTTCTGTTACAACATTAGCATCTTTAATGGTATAATCCTTCCAGACTTTCCTGATGTTCTTTCCATCAGAGTTCTTTTTCATAGTGTTGATAGTCCTTTCCATAGAATACTCTGTGTAATGAGTCTTTAAGGTCTTTATGATCCTGTGATGTGGATACTGAATTAGAGACTTTGTGTTCTAGGGAAAGTAGACCACTTCTATATCTTCAGTGTTGAGCTCATGCAGCTCTAGGGTGGCCAGGGCTATTGTTCATTGTCAAAAAACTTTAAGACTTTCCCTTACTGGCAAGATATTCCTGACTTCAGGGATAAAGCATCAATGGAACCAATCCAGAAAAAGCATTCTTGTTGTCTAGGCTTTCTTGTTGTACAACCAAAAGGCTGGCAGCTGGTGTTTATCTTTTCCTTCCAGGCTCCAGTGTTAGCAACCTTATAAAGGTAGCCCTGAGTATAAATTGGACGGCATTTGCACAAAACAGTGGAGTTAGCCTATCACTTCCTGCCTCAAATCCTATTGCTCACTTTTCTTCCTTACTAATAAATGCCCTTTGTCACACTATTTTTTTTTTCCAAAATAGAGTGCTTTCTTGTGCATTATAAACCTATTCAGGCAGATATCCTTTCTGCTCAATAATTTTCTTAATGGAATCCTGGAACTCACCTGCTGTCTCTTGGTTGGCAGAAGCTGCTTTTCCTGTTATGTTGACATTTTCAAAGGCAAGCCTTTTTCTAAAATTATCAAACCATTCTTTGCTGGCACTCAATTCTCTAGCTTTATACCCTTCACCTTCCTTATGCTTTAAGCTGTTATGCAATGACTTCACTTTTCTCAAACTCTATTCTAGTTTATAGGGATACATTTCTTATAGCAACCCTGTATCCACATAAAAGCTGCATTTTCAATATGAGATTAAAGGATATTTCCTGAAAAGGCAAGCTATTTGTACCTGCTGGCATAGCTGCAGAGATGGTTTCATGAATTTCCTTTTCTGTTTTTGTAAAAAAGGAAAGGTCCTTACCTTTTGGATTCATTTATCTTGAAATGGTGGGCAACCACAGCTGTAGACCTCAATCTATAATACATATCAAGCCATTCAACTTTTTCTTATAATAACATGATTTTTTCTACTTCTTGGGAACCCTTCCAGTATCACTAGTGGCACTTCATATGTGCCCCATGGAATTACTGAAGGTTTATGATAATGAATTAAACACAATGAAAAATACGTGAGAACCACAGTTCAGTTAGTTCAGTTGCTCAGTGGTGTCTGACTCTTTGCGACCTCATGGACTGCAGCACACCAGGCTTCCCTGTCCATCACTAACTCCCAGAGCTTGCTCAAACTTATGTCCATCGAGTCAGTAATGACATCTAACCATCTCATTCTCTGTCGTCCCCTTCTCCTCCCGCCTTCAATGTTTCCCAGCATCAGGGTCTTTTCCAATGAGTCACTTCTTTGTATCAGGTGACCAAAGTATTGGTGTTTCAGCTTCAGCATCAGTCCTTCCAATGAGTATTCAGAACTGATTTCCTTTAGGATTGACTGGTTTGATCTTGCAACCCAAGGGACTCTCAAGAGTCTTAAAAGCAACAATTCTTCAGTGCTCGATTTTACTGTGCAGTTTTACTGTTATATGAAGTTTACTGGAGAAACAAACTGCTCTTGGAAAGATGGTTATCATTACAAAGTGATTTAAGCAGATATAGCATTTGAGTTCACCGCAATAGTAATAGGAGGTGGCTACAAAATTATTCGGTTATGGAAGTACAATATTACTAGAGTTACCTTCGTTCAGTTATGATTCAACACTGCATCTTTACATTTATTTACATTTCTCTCCACTCCAGATGATTCCGTGTATGATCTGTGTGAATAAATTTTGATGAATTTTAGCTTTTTATATTAGATTTTTGTTTATTTTATGATAGTAAATAATGACTAGTATCTACATATATTTTACACATTCATGACATACGTAAAATTTTCTTGATTTTTCCATATTTTCAGGCTATATAGTTTGTCTGTGAGTTTTATTGTTGCACACCCCCAATTTTTTTCCTATTATCTATTGGCAAAATCTGCATATAAGTGGCCCTGTACAATTAAATCTTGTACTGTTCAAGGAAAGCTGTATACACCACCATAAAGTGGGATTTATTTATCCCAGGCATGGAAGACTGGTGTAACACTGAGAAATGAATATATGTCATCCACCACATCAACAGGCTAGGAAAGAAAAATTAAATAATCATATTGCTAGATACAAAAAAGCTTTTGATGAAATCCAACACCAACCCATTATAGAAACTCTCCATGAACTAATAAAACAGGGTAATTTCCTCAACTTAACGAAAGAATATCTACAAAAAACAACTAACATTGTACTTAATGATGATAAACTTAGAGCTTTTCCACCAAGATTAATTTGCAAGACATGGATGCAAATTTTATGGCAGCATTATTAACAATTGCTAAAAACTTGAAGCAACCAAATATTTATTAACTCGTGAAAGGGTAAATAAAACGTGGTATATCCATACAGTAAAATACTGTCCAACAATCAAAAGAAAAAAAATGGTGCATTCTATAATATGGATGATCCTTGAAAATATGATAATGAAAGAATCAAGCCACAGAGGTCCACATATCATATGATTCCATTAACATACATTTTCCATAATAGGTAAGCAAATCTATAGAGATAGAATATTGTTAGTTGGCTTGGGGGCAGGTATAAAGAATGGAGAATGACTGCTGGAAGGCAGCATTTTTATCTTAGGGATGGTGAAGATTTGCTAAAATTTATTGTTGTAATGGATGCACAACTTTGTAAATACACTAAAACCACTAATTTGTACATCTTAATATGGTGAATTTTATGGTTTGTTAATTATACTCAATAAAGGAATTATAAAAAGTAATTGAGCTGCCTATTTAAAATATGTACCACATAGAAAATGAGTTTATATATCAAGTGACTAAGTGGTAAAGAATCTGCCTGCAATGCAGGACATGCGTGTTTGATTCCTGGGTTGGGAAGATCCCTTGGAGAAGGAAATGGTAACCCACTCAAGTACCTTGCCTGGGAAATCTCATGGACAGAGGAACCAGGTGGGCTATAGTCCATGGGGTCGCAAAAGAGGTGGGCACGACTTAGCAACTAAAACAGCAAACAACAATTGGCAACTATACAATAAATTTTAAGGTTTACTTCACAATCAAGTAAATTCCATTTTGGGGGGGAAAGCTTTTTTTTTATTGTCTGTTAGAATTCAGTGAAAAGTTTTTTTTAATATACTGTTATTCATGTCTTCACTTAATTTAATGTTATGATTTCTATTCACACTCCTTAGTCAGTGAAGTTGCCTGAAGTTGCTCAGTCGTGTCTGACTCTTTGCGATCCCATGAACTGTACCCTACCAGGCTCCTCCATCCATAGAATTTTCCAGGCAAGAGTACTGGAGTGGATTGCCATTTCCTTCTCCAGGGCATCTTACCTACCTGGGGATTGAACCCAGGTCTCCCGCATTGCAGGCAGACACTTTACCGTCTGTGCTACCCTTAAACTTTCAATCAATTTGTAAATGTCATTGCCTGCTATCAGTGTTACCATATTTTTCAAGTGAAAATGCATGATACATTTTTTTGTGTTAAGTCACTTCAGTCCTGTCTGATTCATTGTGACCCCAGGGACTGTAGTCCACCAGGCTCCTCTGTCCGTGGGATTCTCCAGGCAAGAATACTGGAGTGGGTTGCCATGCCTTCCTCCAGGTGATTCTCCCAAACCAAGGATCAAACCTTCATTTTATATGTCTCCATTGGCAGACAGGTTCTTTACCACTAGTGCCACCTGGGAAGCCCAACATATTTATCAAGTAAAAATGTATGATACTGTTAAATTCAAATTTAAGAAAACAAAAATACTTTTGTATGTAAGTATGTTCTATGCAACATTGGGGATTACTTATAACAAAAAAAAGTATTTGCTGTTTACCTGAAGTTCAAATTTATTTGAGAGTCATATATTTTATCTCAAAACCTTACCAATTTATATAACGATATAAATGTTATATAACGATAAAAAATAAACTTGAAAACCAGTTGTAAAAAGTTGTGTATTGGTATGGGACATAAGCATCTGAATGCAGAGTTCCAAAGAATATCAAAAAGAGATAAGAAAGCCTTCTTCAGCAATCAATGCAAAGAAATAGAGGAAAGACAGGAAACAGAATGGGAAAGACTAGAGATCTCTTCAAAAAAAATTAGAGATACCAAGAGAACATTTCATGCAAAGATGGGCTCGATAAAGGACAGAAATGGTATGGGCCTAACAGAAGCAGAAGATATTAAGAAGAGATGGCAAGAATACACAGAAGAACTGTACAAAAAGGATCTTCATGACCTGGATAATCACAGTGGTGTGATCACTCATTTAGAGCCAGACATCCTGGAATGTGAAGTCAAGTGGGCCCTAGAAAGCATCACTACGAACAAAGCTAGTGGAGGTGATGGAATTCCAGTTAAGCTGTTTCAAATCCTGAAAGATGATGCTGTGAAACTGCTGCACTCAATATGCCAGCAAATTTGGAAAACTCAGCAGTGGCCACAGGACTGGAAAAGGTCAGTTTTCATTCCAATCCCAAAGAAAGGCAATGCCAAAGAATGCTCAAACTACCGCACAATTGCACTCATCTCACATGCTAGTAAAGTAATGCTCAAAATTCTCCAAGCCAGGCTTCAGCAGTACGTGAACCGTGAACTCCCTGATGTTCAAGCTGGTTTTAGAAAAGGCAGAGGAACCAGAGATCAAATTGCCAACATCCACTGATTCATGGAAAAAGCAAGAGAGTTCCAGAAAAACATCTATTTCTGCTTTATTGACTATGCCAAAGACTTTGACTGTGTGGATCACAATAAACTGTGGAAAATTCTGAAAGAGATGGGAATACCAGACCACCTAACCTGCCTCTTGAGAAATCTGTATGCAGACCAGGAAGCAACAGTTAGAACTGGACATGGAACAACAGACTGGTTCCAAATAGGAAAAGGAGTATGTCAAGGCTGTATATTGTCACCCTGCTTCTTTTTAACTTCTATGCAGAGTACATCATGAGAAACACAGGACTGGAAGAAGCACAAGCTGGAATCAAGACTGCTGGGAGAAATATCAATAACCTCAGATATGCAGATGACATCACCCTTATGGCAGAAGGTGAAGAGCAGGCTAAAAAGCCTCTTGATGACAGTGAAAGAGGAGAGCGAAAAAGTTGGCTTAAAGCTCAACATTCAGAAAACGAAGATCATGGCATCTGGTCCCATCACTTCATGGGAAATAGATAGGGAAACAGTGGAAACAGTGTCAGACTTTATTTTTCTGGGCTCCAAAATCACTGCAGATGGTGATTGCAGCCATGAAATTAAAAGACAGTTACTCCTTGGAAGAAAAGTTATGAGCAACCTAGATAGCATATTCAAAAGCAGAGACATTACTTTGCCGACTAAGGTCCATCTAGTCAAGGCTATGGTTTTTCCAGTGGTCATGTATGGATGTGAGAGTTGGACTGTGAAGAAGGCTGAGCACCGGAGAATTGATGCTTTTGAACTGTGGTGTTGGAGAAGACTCTTGAGAGTCCTTTGGGCTGCAAGAAGATCCAACCAGTCTATTCTGAAGGAGATCAACCCTGGGATTTCTTTGGAAGGAATGATGCTAAAGCTGAAACTCCAGTACTTTGGCCACCTTATCAGAAGAGTTGACTCATTGGAAAAGTCTCTGATGCTGGGAGGGCTTGGGGGCAGGAGAAGAAAGGGACAACAGAGGATGAGATGGCTGGATGGCATCACTACTCGATGGACGTGAGTGTGAGTGAACCCCGGGAGTTGGTGATGGACAGTGAGGCCTGGCGTGCTGCGATTCATGGGGTCACAAAAACTCGGACACAACTGAGTGACTGAAGTGAATTGAACTGACTGGACATGCTGAATTGTTGCTCTCCAAGTGGTTTGCAGAGGTCTTTCTTACTATAATTATTTGATAAAAGTAGAAATTTTAGATGTTTATAGAGCTTTCAACTTCACAAAGGGAGAGCCATACCATACTGTGAATTTTTAAATGATTATTTCTACCATGACTGAAACTCACAAAACTATCATGGGAACAGAAAAAAAGTTTTAAATAAAACCCATTCTTTACTCTTATGTGGCCCAAAGATAGAAAGCATTCCTTCAACCCTACCTTCACATCTCTCAGAGTGTTTTTTGTACACTATTTTGAACCTATTTTGAATAGAGTACAGATGGTTGGAAATTTAGTGAGTGGAATATTTTATAGCCACATTATTACATTATATACATCACCAGGGCACATTGGATCATACTTCTCATCCCAAGGCCTTTTTCTAATCATTTGCTATAATTGCAAATGTCTCATCTTCCTTTTAGTTTATTGCATGCAGTGATGGATATTGCTTTTCTAATTAGTAGGATTATTTACCATGGAAGACATGAAAATTGTCTTTCCTTTTATATCTTGGGATTATTGGGAAATATCTGTTATAGCAGGATTCACATTTCTGTACTGACTCTATTAATCCCCTAATTTATCCTACTTATTGGATCATTAAAAAAAAAATCACCATCCAGACAACTTGTGTTTGTCTAGGCACAAGGAATCTGCTTGCACATTACTGGATTAATAACAAGACAATGCCTTTCAGCCATTTTCATTTGGGGATTCAATTTTTTTTAGGGAAATGTAGGAAGAAACATATGGATCCATTTCACAAATTGTCTTGGTTTTCATTCATTTTAAAATCAGTGCAGTAAAGATAATTACAACTTTTTAGAGCACTGCTGTATTATTTAAACTTACTAGAGATTCATGATTCAAATTGTGCTCTTATTATTTCCATCCATATGACTTAAACTGAATTTTCCATAGGCTTCAAGGGAATGACAATTAGCATGAAAATCATCAAGTATATCACATACCAAAATGTATTTGCCAGGGTTTTGTAACCCAAATATTTTGACTTCAGAGTCTATTTATGAACAACTTCTATTAACTGACTACTGAGAAACACTCTTTGGGGAAATCAAATTTTACCCAACTCTTCTTCCATTTAAAACTGGCTGTAATATCAACAACATTATTTATCAGTAATATCACCATTCTTCTATTTCCTGAAGGTACAAATCTTTTATGCTACTGTAGACACTTCAGAAAGACTAGACCTTAAAATCAAACTGTGTCCTTTGACTATATTTTTCAATTCTGTTGAGTCCATTTTGCAGAATACACACATACAAAAGTCATAAAAAACATTAGTTTTCTTCTGATAGAAGCAGAATAAAAAATACCACACGCTGGCATGATTCTAATTTTCGGAGTGAAATTACCTACCTTTAGTTTTTGAAACTACTTATCAATAAGATTAGGGCATACATATCATCAAGAAGCAACCAACGTGAAAGATAATATAAATAAGCTATATACCACTGAGTATGTCAATGAAGAAGTTTATGCATGATTATAAGTATTCATTCAATACTGCCTAGAGCAAAGAGAACTGAACTAACAAATACAAAGTGGAGGTCACACAAAGCAGCCAGCTTCTCTATTTTAAAGTTTTGGTTTCTATCAACACTTCAGTCAGACATGTCTGCCTTACTTCCATCCTTGCCAAATTAGCATCTGATAGCTAACTTACTTCCCATGTATGTTTTTGGATTTTGTACTTGAGCGCCAGAGCAAGGGCAGATTCACATTCTTTCTTCAGAATGTTTCTCCCATTGTAGCTGAGGTTCGCTTTTCTTTTTCTGGATCTTACATTGGTCTCCTGATTTGGTTTTTCAGGATTTGGTCTCTCTTTGAATTAAAATGTCAAAAAAATGACCATATGCCAGAAAGTGATGATCTTAACAATATGATGCTTTAGGTCAAAATGAGGCTGTCTTGTAATTTTGCCAAAGCTACTATATTACAGCAGTCATTTGAATTTTTTTTCTTTTGCCTTAAAATGGTCAAACTGTTAGATACTATACATATTTTCTTTCTCCCTTAAGAAAAATTAGAAAATGAACCAAACAGTGACACAAAGCCAACAAATTTACTGTCAACTCATTCTGTTATTGGCTTCTATTATAGCATAGCAAATCAGCCCAAAACTTAGTTGTTTAAAAATAATCAATACTTATTATCTTATATGATTTCCAAGTGTCCAGGAAGCTGGGTGTGGCTTAGGTGGTTGGTTCTGGTTCCAAGTCACTCATGAGTGATAGTCAGAATATTGGCAGGAGCTATAGTCACCTGAAGACATTTGATTAAGGTTAGAAAATATGCTTCAAGAAGGATCTTCCACATGGCTGTTGAATAGAGCCTTCATTATCTAGCTCACCTCCAAAGGGCTGCTCGTGACATGACAGCTGAATACTCTGAAAGAGAAAGGATGGACTAATAAGCAATGATCCAGTCTCAGAAGTGATGTGCCGTCACTTCTACTGTTTTCTATTGGTTAGAATAGAGTTTAATTAGAAAATCTGTGGGTGTGTGTTAGAACCACCGTGCTCTCTAATACTGGGAGTACTACAGACCCCAGATGATCTCTCTGACGCTAAGATTTTCTTACTTTAAATCTAGTTGGCAAGGAGTAACCAGACTTTTTTTTTTTTTCATATTACTTCACTGATGAAGGCACCTTCCTCAAGTTGACTATCTGATTTCTAATGTTGCTTATAAGCTCCTTTTAAATTATAAAGCTCATAATATGAGCTGAATCTTGTTAAATCTTATTTCACATTCCAACATTCTAGACTTACAGACTGGACAGTTTCCACAGGATGCTACCAAAGTCAGATTCTTTGCCTTCTCCCTTCTTCCTCTTTTATCTACTCAAAGCCTCCTACTTTGCAAGACCTAGCTCAGGTGCTGTATCCTAAGACTTCACTTACCATTCTCTCATTGACCTCACTCCCCACTTTTCTGAGACAATACTACTATTACCGTGAGTTACATATTCTAGCACACAACTCTTCTCTAATTGCTTCAGCTATGGTTTTCTTTTCTCCAACCAGTTCTTACACTTCTCAGAGAAAAGAACCATATTTCATCCTTTTTAGTTCTCATAGACCCTTACAGAATTTGGGAAATATAGGAGTTTCTCAACAAATATTTGAGATATATTTCTTATATTTCTCTTGTATATGAGATTGAAGAGTTTTTATATAGTTTATGTAAAGATACCTAAAAATATAAAAGCAAGTATAAAAGAAAAAAAAAAACCCGACCTTTTTTTTTGTATATGTATTCTTTCTTTTTTCCTTTACTTAATATAGGAACTTATGATGTCTAGCCAAAGGTTATCTCATAACTCCAGACTTAATTTAAAATTGGAAAATATGTCATGATAACAAAAAATTCTATTTACAAGCATGAAATTCACAATATGAGAATTTATATTGATTATGATTGTACCAAAATAGCATTTCAGCCTCACTTTTCTCAAAAATATGATTATTAGTATAAAGAAAATATAAGGAATATATTATTACTTCTGTTTGCTCTGGGCACATTAAAATGTAGACAATTTGATTTTTAAAAAGCGTTGATTCTATGTAGATTAGTTTCTTAGTTCAAAGGGAGTTCTGTGAAAAATGTCTATTTCTCTATAGTCTTTTTGAGAACATTTTGAAAAGTATTAGCTGCCTGTAGTGTTATTTTTCTAGAAAAAAAATTCAACTAAATGCTGCATTTTATATCCTGTTCTTCTTAAAATTGTTTAAATCTTTCCTCTCTATGTGAATGGTAATTAGAAAGAGGAATATTATTTTGACGTAATTTTGGTTTTTAAAAACTTTTAATAATAAAACATGTTTAAAGCCACTTTTTGAGGCATGATTAACATAGAAAAAGCCATACATATTCAATGTGTTCCAACTACATGAGTTTGGAGATAAGTATGCATTTGTGAAATCATCGCCACAATCCGTGCCATAAACATAGCCATCACTTCTAAAAGTTTCCTCCTCTTTTTTATTATTGTTATCATCATTATTCTTACTTTGTGATATGAACCCTTATTATAAGAGCTAATGAAACATTTCAAATATAAAAAGAAAATGACAAGATAAATACACTAAACCTCCATTTACCTAATACTCAGCTTCAACCATTTTCAATATTTAGCTAAACTTATTTTTGACCTCATACCTTCCCTACTCAATAAAGACATTATGATTATTCTCACAATAGACGTCTATTGTTGACCCAAACGTTCTGCTGAGCTTTGGAATGCTAAAAAAACATGAAATTTCTCTATCCTATGTCTATATGAAATGGAATATGAAAACTGATAGTATCGTGCCTTCACTTCCCTACCTGCAGACAAGAATATTTAATCCTAGAGAGGTTCAGTTTCTAACTTTTCTATGATCAAGTAACTCATTTGCAAAATTGGAAGGAGAGTCTAGATTTCCTGCTCTGTTATTTTTTGCTTCCTATTTGATTTGGTTAGGAGATTTCAAAAACTTCTCCAGCAGAATATGGCTTTGGAAATAAATAGGAGAGACGTTGTTGGAGTCACTTTGCTACGGTTACCTAGGTTCCTTGCCCTAGCTATCTTTTAATCAGTAGTTTGCAAAATTAAGACAATTACATGTCTTTTTCTTGTGTTCACAGCCTATTTTATTTTATTTTTTTGTAATGTTTTTCCAGCTAACTCTATTGGATATTTTTATACCATTATATCATTTCTAAATTATCATTTTGTATATTGATTTTACATACATTGATTTTTTTCTCAATTCTAATTCCATCAGCTCACATCTCTAGAATAACATCCAATATGACAATATCTTTCTTTTGTTCCTAATTTTGCTTTTATTATTTGACCCTTTAAAATGATGTTAAATATATTCATGTATAAAATTGTGTCTATTCTTCATATTTATTAGAAATTTTCAACTGGAATAAATAAACTTTTAACAAATGCTTTTTCAATATCCATGGAAATGATTATGGTTTAATAATTAAATTTGGTAAATTGTATTACTAGACTATTATCACTGCATTTCTGATATATAATCTGTTTTTCATTGTATATTTATTGCATTGATGAAATAATTTTGCTAATGTTTATTCATGGTGCTTACATTAATATTAATAGATAATGGTTTTAAGAAAATCATTATATTTGTTAGATAGTTTATTTCACAAAAAATTATATATTCCAATTATATATTTACCAGGTACTGTTCTACATGCTTTACAAATATCCTCATGATAGATGAATGAAGGAAATACTATTAGCATCCTCATTTTGCAAATTATGAAATGGCAACATAAAGAAGTTAAGAAACTCCAGAAAAACTAGTTGAAGATAGGTTTTGAATGCACGCAGTTCACAGGTGAAACAAAAAACAGAGATATCCTTATTTTTTTCCACATACATTTGAAAGATTTAATCTATGCAATTGCCTGGTGTATGTTTGGAAATAATAATTCATTATAATTTTTATTAAGGCAATGAGCATATTTATATTTTCACAGAGAAAAGCAATTTTACTCTGATTTTTAAGTTTTTTATACATATAAACAAATTATTTTAATTCCCTTTGCTCTTGGTTATTTCCACATCCTCATTTTTACATATTTTGGTTGAGCTTTCATTTTTATTTTTTAAGGAGTTACATAATGATTTACCTAGCATGTAATTTCTCTGCAAATAGCTGGTTTTTTTTTTTTATTAGTCTGCTCTTTTCTTTTGGTAAATTCATTAATTTCCTACAATAAAACCTTAGTTTATCCTTGGAGAAAGTCTAGAGGTCACAATTCTTCTCCTGGTCCCCTTTATTTTTATTTGTACATTTTTCTTCAGTCTCTTCCATTAAGGTCAGCTTTTAGCAGTCTAATGCCCCACATAAATAAATGAGCAATAGCTTAGCCAATTACAACTTGGGAAGTCTTGATATGTAGATGCTTTTGTATAAGTATAACACAGCAATTATCAAATTATTACTTGTCTGAGAAAGTAACTGAGATATTCATTTCTGAGGGAATGACTGTATGTATGTATATACAGCCTCCCACCCCCATAGTAATTAAATGAAGCTCATAAATAATCAGAGAAATTTAAAAAGTTGATAGGATCTCCCAGTTTCAAAATTAACATCCGTTTTCTCTCAAACTTCTTTTTAGTTTAACTGCAAAGATTTTAATTCATTGGGGCTTTAGAGCTCAAAATCAGATAATAATATATGCTCCAAATGAGTCACTGAGTTTATATCCTAGGGCATTCACCTGCTTCAGATTGGATTGTGCTTTGCACCTAAGTTTATAAATAGTCTGAAGTTGGAAATGAAGGCTGTCTGCATTAATGGAACTCAGTCTGATCCACAGTCTCTGTCCCCATCAGTTGCTCTAGTCTGACTCCTCTTGAGTCAGGCCTGGCCCCAGAATGGCAGGCAGTCCTGAGTCTACTGTCAACACTAGCTTTGAGGATTTGGTATGAGGTTCAAGTTGGATAAACTGGCCTCTACCAAGTTCCTTGCTCCTGTGACCTAGCTGTTAACAGTTACACTTCTCTTTAATAGCCTGCTTAGTATACAGGGTGCTTTCTTTTTATGGACCCTGACTTGCTCTTGTCATTTTCCCACTTGATTGAAGAATTCTGACTCTGAATCCTCACCTTTGGATGTAATTACACCACACCTTTGATACTGACTGTACCTTCAGTAACCTCTGTGATGTAAAACCTTCACATTCTGCATTTTATATTGGATCTCCTTTGATTGAAGCCCCATTTGCTGGAGATTTGCATGTACCAAGAACAAAGAATAGACTCTGCTCCCCTGTCCTACTTAACCTGTCAGAGTTTGTTTCCGAGTCAGTGCCTGGTTCTTTTACCTGCCCTGGTGAGTAGGTAACACCTGGTCAAGACTCTCAATACTCAGATCTCCTGCTGGGAATGATCAAACACACTACCTACATTCTTAAACTATTTATTCACTAGATGTTGATCATCAGCTGTTTATGTTAGAGTAGAGATGTGTGGCCTGGAGAATTTTGAGCATTACATTACTAGCATGTGAGATGAGTGCAATTGTGCGGTAGTTTGAGCATTCTTTCACATTGCCTTTCTGTGGGATTGGAATGAAAACTGACCTTTTTCCAGTCCTGTGGCCACTGCTGAGTTTTCCAAATTTACTGGCATATTGAATGCAGCACTTTCACAGCATCATCTTCTAGGATTTGAAATAGCTCAACTGGAATTCCATCACCTCCACTAGCTTTGTTCATAGTGATGCTTTCTAGGGCCCACTTGACTTCACATTCCAGGATGTCTGGCTCTAGATGAGTGATCACATCATTGTGATTATCTGGGTCATGAAGATATTTTTTTGTACAGTTCTGTGTATTCTTGCCATCTCTTCTTAATATCTTCTGCTTCTGTTAGGTCCATACCATTTGTGTCCTTTATCGAGCCCATCTTTGCATGAAATGTTCCCTTGGTATCTCTAATTTTCTTGAAGAGATCTCTAGTCTTTCCCATTCTGTGGTTTTCCTCTATTTCTTTGCATTGATCGCTGAGGAAGGGTTTCTTACCTCTCCTTGCTATTCTTTGGAACTCTGCATTCAAATGGGTATATCTTTCCCTTTCTCCTTTGCTTTTTCTTTCCCTTCTTTTCACAGCTATTTGTAAGGCCTCCCCAGACAGCCATTTTGCTTTTTTGCATTTCTTTCTCCAAGCCAGGCTTCAGCAATACGTGAACCATGAACTTCCTGACGTTCAAGCTGGTTTTAGAAAAGGCAGAGGAACCAAATATCAAATTGCCAACATCCACTGGATCATGGAAAAAGCAAGAGAGTTCCAGAAAAACATCTATTTCTGCTTTCTTGACTATGCCAAAGCCTTTGACTGTGTGGATCCCAATAAACTGTGGAAAATTCTGAGAGATGGGAATACCAGACCACCTGATCAGCCTCTTGAGAAATCTGTAAGCAGGTCAGGAAGCAACAGTTAGAACTGGACATGGAACAACAGACTGGTTCCAAATAGGAAAAGGAGTACGTCAAGGCTGTGAATTGTCACCCTGCTTATTTAACTTATATGCAGAGTACATCATGAGAAACGCAGGACTGGAAGAAGCACAAGCTGGAATCAAGACTGCTGGGAGAAATACCAATAACCTCAGATATGCAGATGACACCACCCTTATGGCAGAAGGTGAAGAGGAGGCTAAAAAGCCTCTTGATGAAAGTAAAAGAGGAGAGTGAAAAAGTTGGCTTAAAGCTTAACATTCAGAAAATGAAGATCATGGCATCTGGTCCCATCACTTCATGGCAAATACATGGGGAAACAGTGGAAACAGTGTCAGACTTTATTTTTCTGGGCTCCAAAACCACTGCAGATGGTGACTGCAGCCATGAAATTAAAAGACGCTTACTCCTTGGAAGGAAAGCTATGATCAACCTAGATAGCATATTCAAAAGCAGAGAC